>NW_018164960.1:20693-44423 GCF_001263595.1 Phalaenopsis equestris
AGTGACCATGGGAGCAAACCCATGCTAGCCAAATTAGCCCAAACCTCACTTTCTCATTAGATACTCACCATGGAGCCACCATTAACCCAAATGGACTCCACCACTCAACCCTCTGGCTCACTTGAGCCTGAGGGTGACCTGACCCTGGCCAGCCACCACCTCAATGGTTGGAAAACACCATGCTTGAAAAGCCCCAAATAACTTAAACCCAAAATTCCACTCAACTGAGTTGGCTATGCCCTGTTGGCCACCACAACACTTCTTCCCTCCACCTAGGCTGTGTCTTTGCGACCTTGGCTTGCCCTGATGGCAGTCATGGCCTCCTCTATAAAAAAGGCACCATACATGGCCGGGAAGAAAAACACGCCAAAACCTTAGTCAAACTCTATCGAAATTTCTCGAGGCCCACTAGCAGTCTAGAGAAGTTAATCCCCACCATTTCCCAACCCTAATTTCCACTACAAAACCATAATTTTACCGCTGAAATTTAGAGGTTTTCACTGTCATACCACCAAGTGCTTCAAAACTTCAAATTGATTATTCTGTAAGCATTACCAGAGCCAAATAGGACTTCCTCAATCAAAGTTTCATCATTTTGAGCCCTCTAACCTAGCCCTAAACAAAGCCTGAATCACCTCTCAATCGAATTCATACTTAGACTCAATCTCAACTTAAGATGACAGTTAGAGGAGGTTGTCAGGTCCCAACTAAGCTCAATAACAAATACAATTGAGGTTATACCTCTTGGACCAAGGTATGGACCATTTTCCCCCAAACCGAGCTCAGTTTGGCCGATTGTGAAGCAAACTTGTACTTCATACTTGATTAACTATATATATATAGGTTTGTATTAAAAAGATGAAGCTTTGGAAACAAACCCCATATAATTTGTTCAAGAATCGAGAGAGAAATTAGGTTTAGAAAACAAGTGGCTCTCGATTTAAGACCATTAGGGACGCAGACCAAGAGCTATCTGATCACACGTGTATTAGACGAATGGATCAGATCATGTCAGAGGAACGAACGGAGAAATAAAACACAGGCGGCTAAGTTAGATGGCAAAGCTGAATCAGAAAGCATTGCGTGGGGCTTTGACGTGTACGAGGATGGCATGGCCAATAAAGCACAGATGCATGGCGGCTAAGTTAGATGGCAAAGCTGAATCAGAGAGCACTGCGTGGGGCTTTGACGTGTACGAGGATGGCATGGCGGCTGACTCCGATAGGTAGAAAAATAAGGTTTTTATGATTTAATTAATTCCCAGAACTTAGGGAATCCATAACTTGGTGTAGAAAAATCATAAAAATAAAAAAAATATACCATGTTGCTTAATGAATAGAGGAAAATAATGTGGAATAAAAAAATTATTTAACATGTCTATGATTTTTAATTAATTAAATACCCTTGGGCCATTTTAATTCTAATTAAGTAATTTAATTTGTTAAATAATAATCATCATGTCATGAGACTTTAGGGGTTTGTTCCTCATGACAGTGGAGATGTTTTAATGGAGATGTTCTATGATTTTTCCAAAGTCAGAAAGCATCTCTACACCTGTAACCCTAATTTTCAAGTTTAGATGACTATTTTGCTTAAAATTATTATAAAAATTAAAATATAAATACAAAACATGGACATATTTTGATAGGTTCCCTGTGGTTAGAGGACTCTTGGAAAAATGTAAATTAAGTTTTAATATTTATGTAAACTACTATAGTTAATTAAACCCTAAAAGTTCATAAAAATTAAAATAAATTGACTATGTTTCAAAAGATAACAAAATCATTCCACACTGTAAATAATACTTATTTTAACTCACTCTAAAAATTTGAAATTTATTTAATTTAATTTGAGCACTAAAATTGATTTTTCAAATAAAATTGTATATTTGAAATATAATTAATTATATTAACTTAAATATAATTAAGAAAATTATGAAAATGATTTTCTGTGTTCCTTACGATCTGGGGAACTTAGGAAAAATAAAAATTATTTTTTAATAAATAGTTCATTTTTTAGTTATATTTTGGAATTTAATATAATTAAAAATAATTTAAATCTTCAAAAAAATATAAAATTGTACCAAGTTGTTCCAAAATATTACTTGAGACTCATTAGAATATTTTTCCAAAATTTTCTACGCTAAATATAATTTTTTAAAAGGCAAAAAATGTATTTTCTCTAATTTTTATTAAAATAATTATAATAAATAAATTAAAAATCGCAAAAAATGAATGATTTATTTCTCTAAGCTCTTTGGAGTTAGAGAGATTTATAAAAAATATAAAAAGAAATTTTTATAATTAAAGCATATTTTCTATTTAATTAAATCAGTAAAGTCAATAAATAATTATGATAATTAAAATATAAGCTATAAAATTATAAAATTTTGGCCAAGTGGTCCTCTGACCTAGGTGAACCTCTAATAATTTTCTTATAAATAAAATTTTACTTTGATTAGTTAAATAAATTATTATTGAAAATCCAATTTTCTAAGATAAAATAATTATTATAAATAAAATTAAAATCACAAAATCACATTTTCTCCTCTGATATTTTACATGATCCATTAGTGGGGTTCTATCAAAAATTTCAAAGTCATTTGACTTATATTTAATAAGTCATGAAGTGGGGAACCATAAGGGCAAAAAGGTAATTTTGATTTTTATGCCTTAATTAAATTTAGGGATTGATTAAAGGGTAAATGGGTAATTTTGATCATAATGAACTCTTTTTGATGATTAAACACAAGGGATTAAATGGTAGAAACCAATGTCCACTTTTCTACAATAAGGATATAATTGTAATTTCCCCCAATTATTATAATTTGGGATTTATTAAATTAAATGATTCTAAGGTGAGGGATTAGATTTAGGAAGATGATAATTCACTACTTTAAAACCGCAAGTTAATGTTTGAGTGATATGATCATTGATATGGATTAAAAGTACCATTGAATTTAACATCCCTAAAAGTTCAGAATTCATCTACTCATAAGTCTTAAGGGTTTAATAGTGAACTAGGCTTAATTTGGATTTGTTTAATAAGGTTTAATAAATATAACTAATTATGAACATTTTGCAAACACTACAAGCCCAACTTTAATTGTAGGTAAAAAATTTCTAATCACTTAATTTTGCCCTCAAGGGCATCCATTTATATAACTTTTAACTAAAATATGAAATGACTAATAAAGTACCCCTCTCATGAGATAATTAAAACATCAGGTCACTGAGCACAGAGTATTTTGATCAATCAAACCCTAAGTTTATCTTTAAAAGAATATCTGAAAAGTATAATAAGCTCAATTGAACCCGTAATTTTTCAAAGGATTCTAAAGGTTATTTGAGGTCATTCTTCGAACATCCTTATGATCTTTTGGATATTTTTAAAGGAAGAATGAGCCTATAATACTTTCTTCTAGAAAATCATCCATTAAAACTTCTAGGGAATCAGCAGGTCATGAAGTAGAACTCAGTAGGGGTAGCTTGAACCTTTTTCACATGTTTTATTTCCTGGAATTTTATTTAAATTTTTTCAAAATTATATATATTACAAAAGCTAATCTTTCACCAATCGTAACGAGAAGATGACAGATATGTCTTTACGATTTTATTTAATTTCTGTCATTTTATTTACTGTAATTTACTCTTACTCTAAAATATTATACATGCTTGGTTGTAGATTTTACTTCACCTGTAAAAGAAAAACAAACTTTCCAAAATCAGTCAAATTTTTTAAAATTAAACAACATTTTCAAAACTAAGATAAAAATAACAATCTCATAACACGTCCTTTTGAATTTATGGGAGTCCCTCAAATGAGGTAGCCCATGGTTGCCCACGGTTGCAAATGAGATCTTCTTGGTTTAAATGGGTTTAACAAATTATTTAAGCTAAGTAAATTTAAAAGAAAATAGTGGTACCAAAATAAGGAAACCTTGGCATCCTAACCGGTGTCGCTCTGATCAACTTTAACCCCCCCCTCCCCCCACCACCATTCAAATGAACTGAAACTTGTCATTTAAACCTTTAAACACTTAGACTTTAGAATTGCTACTTTGACAAGGAACTTAGAGCTAGCACTATGGGTAGCTCGACCAAAATGTGCAAAAGAACAACTTCGAGAGTGCAAACGAATCTGCAACAGCAAGTGAATCTACAACAATAAATCTTTCCCTTTAAAAAATAAGTCATAGGCATTTGAGGTACGCCACCTAGTGCGACATAAATCCTCAACTTTATCTTTAGGCTTTTGCACAAATGTACTTTACAATTTAAGCCCTAACTCACCTTAGGTTCTGAGGTTGCCACTTATTGTGACATAAACCCTCCTATCTTTCAAGCGATTGGTATAATTGTGTCATGCAAAAAGTAAGCCCTAAACAATAACAATTGGCAAGATGAAACATTAAATAATATCATCTCACTGAGATTGAAACTAAACTATAGGACAGCTTGGGAATTCATTGAGGTTATTCTCAGGGTCTGTGGCATCCCCTAGTTTTTCTTTCTTTGGATTCCAAAATAAAATGTTCCAAATTCGATTTTCTCCCATTTGACACTCCTTTGTCTGACCTTGAGAATGTTAACCTTTCGAAATTCTTGAAGGCATGATTTTATGATCTAAATCAAGAGTTTTCTTAAGTGACTTCGGTCAATTAAGATGTAATTAATTATAGAGGATTGCCCTTATAGGAAACTTTAAGAACCCAGCCTCTTATAAACCCTACCTAATCTCTCATATTAGCTAGGGAAACTTTTCAGCTTATATAAAAATGGTTCACAGGCAAAGCGGATGTCATGAATTCGTTAATTTATTTAATCAAACCTCACTAGTAATCTGTATGTCTATTCCTCGGGATAGGTATGTACTTGTAGTGTTGTGCTCATTTATTTAAATTATTGTGTTGTATGTCTATTCCTCGGGGTAGGTATGTACTTGTAGTATTGTGCTCATTTATTTAAATTACTGTTTATATGAGATCAGTTCGGTCTCGTATTTTTAAAAATTAAAATATTAATTTTTCAAAATTAAAACAATATATTCCTAATAATCAAATATATATGTATTAAATTAAATTTAAATTACTTCCATGACATAAACAACACACACATTTTTTCCTCGCCGACACCTTAAGAGATTATTCCTAAGGAAGCAGAAACACCTATCTCTCCAACTAAGATTAAATTAGAAAAACCCACAACACCTTTTCCTCAAAGACTTAAACAACAAAAATTCGGTCAATAATTTTCAATTTTTCTTAAAAAATATTTAAGAAGCTTACAATTAATATCCCTTTTGTTGAAGCTTTGGAACAGATGCTAAGTTATGCCGAATTTATGAAAGGAGTTTTAAGTATAAAAAGAAAATTTATAAATCATGAGACTATTGCACTTAGTGAAGAATGTAGTGCAACAATTCCAAAAAACTTTCTAGAAAACTCAAAGATCCTGGTAGATTTATCATACCTTGTACAATTGGAAAGAAATTTTTTGGAAAAGCTTTATGTGATTTAGGAGTGAGTATTGACCTTATGACATTATTTATATTCAAAAGTTAGGCTTAGGAGAAGTTTCTCTCACTACTTTAACCATTTAATTAGCGGATCGATCTATCACTTATCCTAAAGGAGTTATAGAAGAAATGCTGATTAAAGTGGATAAATTTATCTTCCCTACTAATTTTATTGTATTAGATATGGAAGAAGATAACGAAATTCCTATCATTTTAAAAAGACCTTTCCTTGCTACAAGAAAAGCTATTATAGATGTGCAAAAAGAGGAATTAATAATGAGAGTGAATGATCAAGAAGTTACATTTAATGTGCTTAAAACAATGAAGTATCCTGATGGAAAGTGTTATAAAATTGATATTATTGATGATATGATTGTTGATCATTTTCAAAATAAATGTGAAGTCATATTGGATCAAAAAGTTGAAGTCACTTTAGAAGTAGAACAAGAAGCAGAGACTGAAGGAGATTTTGAAGATGAATCAAATGAAATGATTACTGAGGATCAAATTATATTCAGGAAGATTGTGAAATTTTATATACTACTGAAAATAGTATATCTCTGATTCCATCACTTGAAAAAACTCTTGAACTTGAGATGAAAGTTCTACCTACTTATCTAAGGTTTAAATATTTGGGGAACTCATCTACATTACCAGTTATTACATCCTCGGATTTAATTACATAATAATAAGAATAATTATTATAAATATTAAAGAATCATAAAAAAGCTATTGGATGGACATTAGTTGATATTAAAGGAGTCAATCCTTTAATCTGTATGCACCAAATTTTGATGGAAGATAATCATAAGCCTAGAGCTGATCCTCAAAGGAGATTAAATCCTATAATAAAAGATGTAGTTAAGAAAGAAATTTTAAAGTGGTTGGATGATGGGATTATTTATCCATTTTTTTTATAGTTCTTGGGTTAGTCATATTCATTGTGTTCCTAAGAAAGGAGGAGTGACTGTGTTTGAAAATGGAAGGAATGAATTGATTATAACAAGTAAGTTATTGGATGGTGAATCTACATTAATTATAAAAATTTAAATGATGCCGGTAGAAAAGATCATTTTTCTTTACCTTTTCTATATCAAATGATGGATAAACTAGCAGGACAACATTATTTTTTCTTTTTGGATGGATATTCTGGATACCACCAAATGCCTATTGCTCCTGAGGATCAAGAGAAAAAAAATTTTACTAGTTCTCATGGAACTTTTGCTTTTAGAAGAATTTCATTTGGATTATGTAATGCCCCTACAACTTTTCAAAGATGTATGATGTCAATTTTCTATGATTTATAGAGAAAGGAATTGAAATTTTTATGGATGATTTCTGAGTCTTTAGGACTTCTTTTAATTTATGTTTATATCATGTAGTAAGAGTTCTAAAGTGTTGTGAAGAAATAAACTTTATTCTCAACTGGAAAAAAATGTCAAGTTATGGTTGGAGGAGGAATAGTGTTAGGGCATAAAATTTCTGAAAAAAAGGCATGGAAGTTGATCTATCAAAAATTCAAGTCATTGATGAATTGCCACCACCTACTAGGGTGAAGGGAATACAAAGTTTTTAGGTCATGTTGGTTTCTACAGACGTTATATTAGAGTTCTTTCAAAAATTCAAGTCATGGATGAATTGCCACCACCTACTAGGCTGAAGGGAATACAAAGTTTTTAGGACATGTTGGTTTCTACAGACGTTATATTAGAGTTCTTTAAAAAATTTCCATGCCTTTATGTAGACTTTAGAAAAAGATGCTAACTTTGATTTTGATGAAGAGTGCCTAAATGCCTTTAATTTATTAAAAGAGAAATTAATAATTGCACCTATTATTGTCTCACCTAATTGGTTAAAATCTTTTGAATTAATGTGTGTATTGCAAGTGATTATGCTATAGGGTCTATTTTAGGACAGAGATATGACAAAATGTCAAGGTGATATAATATGCTATTAAAAGCCTTAATGAGGCTCAAATTAATTACACTACCACAAAAAAAGAATTATTAACTATAGTATTTGCTTTTGATAAATTCAAATCTTATCTTATTAGAACTATATGTATTGTGCATACTGATAATTCTGATATTAAGTATTTATTAATGAAGAATGATGCAAAACAACGATTTTGGGTCCTTCTAATGAAAGAATTTGATTTTCATGTTGTAGATAGTAAGGGTACTGATAATCAAATAGTTGATCATCTGTCAAGGCTTGAACAAGAAGATGAGAGAGATTTAAATGATGAAATTAATGAAATTTTTTCCTAACGAACAATTATATGAGATTAATGAATGATAGATTTCGTGGTATGATGATATAGTGAACTACTTAGTTAATAATATTTTACCCTACAGATTAGATAACCATCAAATTAAGAAGTTCATTTAAAATTCAAAATCTTACTTATGGGATGACCCTTATTTATATAAATAATGTAAGGACTTAATTATTCGAAGATGTGTATCATTAGAAGAAACTCAAGAAATTATTCAAAAATGTCATAAATCAAATTTTGGGGGACATTTTGGAGTGGATAAAACTGCATTTAAGATTTTACAATCTAGATTTTATTGGCCTACTTTATTTAGGGATGTTAACAATTATATAAAAATATGTGGTCAATGTCAGAGAGTAGGCAGTATTTCTAGAAGAGATGAAATGCCCCTAAATTTTACTCTTGAGGTTAAAATCTTTGATGTTTGGAGATTAAATTTCATGGGACCATTTGCACCATCTTTTAGAAAAAAAAATTATATTTTATTAGGCATGGATTATGTTTCTAAGTGGTGTGAAGCATTTTATTTACCTTATTTTGTTGCTAAAAGTATAGCAAAATTTTTAAGAAAAAATATTTTCACAAGATTTGGAAAGCCACATGTTATCATTATAGATGGGGGAAGTCATTTCAAAATTAGTATGATAGAAAAAATAAATCAAAAATTTGGGATTAAAGATCAAATTGCCACAACTTATCATCCTCTGACTAATGGTTCAGCAGAAGTATCCAATCGAGAAATTAATTGAATATTAGAAAAAATGGTAAATTTTAAAAGGACTGATTGGTCTGCTAGAATTTATAATGCTTTATGCGCCTATAGGATGGTTTATTAAAAAGTTATAAGAATGACACCATATAGGCTCATATACAGAAAAACATGTCACTTCCTAGCTGAGTTGGAACATAAATCCTACTGGGCAATTAATAGTTTACTTATAATTTGAAAGATTATGGGGATAAACAATTACTAAAATTAAGTGAGCTTGATGAATTGAGAAATGAAGTATATGACAATGCCAATATTTATAAGGAGAAAATAAAATTTAGTCATGATCAGAAAATTTTTAAAAAGCATTTTGAGCCTGGCCAAAAAGTATTACTTTATAATTCAAGATTGAATTTTTTTTCAGAAAACTTAAATCCAGGTGGTCAGGTATATCCATATGGAATAATTGATATTGTAGATCCAAAAACTAGGAGAGTAATTAAAATAAATGGACACAGATTAAAAGCTTACATGAGTGGAGAGGGTTTTGCGTTTGAGCAGATCCTAATGTTGTGTCATACCTATGTAAAACAATGATTATGTTGGGTTGATCACGTTAAACCAAGCACTTTGTGGGAGGCAACCAATAGTTATCGGTGTGATTTGGATTTGATTTGTTGTTTTGATTTAGATTTGATTTTTTGTTTTGATAAGTTTTATATAGTGATTGTGGGTCTTATACAATTTTGTTGGCACAAAACAATATTATAATAAAGGACATGAAGAGTGCAAAAAAAAAATTGAAAACTGAGAAAGTTGGTTTGGCGCTATAGTGCCACAGTTCGAATAACTCCTAAAAACCACAAAAAATTTAGTTTTTTTCTTTATTCTTCTCTCTTTTTTTGTATAAGACTTTCTATAATTGGAATGGAGGCATCCCTTCATAGTTATAAACATTCTATAGATAGTAGAGAGTACAAAATTCATACTTAGAGAGCAATGGAGAGTAGTAGCAATGAAAGGCTTGGTGCATAACGATGCTCAAGCATATTTCAATGGATATCTCGAAGTAAGTCTAGAGCGCCTCATGGAAAAAAACTTGAGAAAAATGAAGGTGAGATTTCTTCTGTGCATTCAAATGTTGAAAATTTGTCCCACCATTATGAGCAAATGGATTGACAGTTGAAACTGCAATTCAATAATTTGACATGCTTCTATGATAGTCAAGTGACTAAGTATAGCACCAACAAGTGGATCGACGATAATTTTGCGAAGCAGTTTCCTCGTGCTCCTTTCTACCATTGATAAGATAGAAATTTTTTGGTGAGTGGAATGGATAATAACATGCTTCTATGATACAAGTGGATCGACGATAATTTTGCGAAGCAATTTCCTCGTGCTCCTTTCTACCATTGCTAAGATAGAAATTTTTTGGTGAGTGGAATGGATAATATCACCACTAATCATGAGTGGTCCTAAAGTTTATTTTTATATAGTTATCTCTGTTCATATGTTATATAATTTCATGTGGTGTGCCTATCGTATTCGTTTAAACACTTAGTATGGTTTGTATTATCTTTGTTGTATGAACATCTAAGCGGTCTTCACGTATGTGTTGTATGTAATGAACTTGTTATTAATATAAGAAAATGTTATGTTATGTTGTGAATAAGTGGTTATGTATTCAAATTAGAATTTGTGAATTTGAAATTTTAGGTTGGCGACGAACTCAATAAGTAAATAATTTGCTGTTAAAATATGAAAAATAGCCTTCTGCATCCTAGATTTTTTGTTTCCTTTTCAAATATAAAAATAAAATAAAATCTGGATGAGTAAAAATGGTGTTATAGCGCCACATTTGGGTACTATAGTGTTGTTCATCAGGCTAAGCATGCTGCTATAGCGCCACTGCCCAACGCTATAGCGTTAAACTAACCCGGGAGTCATTTTAAGTGCCTGGACCCACAGAATTTGCCATTTTTACCATTGGTTTGTCTCCTTCCTCCATTTTTCGCATTTTGCTCGCCTAGGATTTCAATTTGTGCTTGATTGGCTTGAAATAGGCTTCTAAACTTAGGATTTGTTCTTCTCTTGGTAAGATTATCACACTAGCTTTGAAATATTTCAATTTGACAATGGATTTCACCCACATTGTGGATTAGGCCAAAACATAGAAGATTTGATGAGAATAAAGTGAACTCAATGGTTAAATGATTATTTATGTTTAGATTTTGTTTTTAGGAGCCTCTTTGAAGTTAAGTTGGTGATTTTTGGAACTTTTCTTGAAAATTTTTAAATTACACATGGCTCCTAAAATGAAGAGAGACAAGGAAAAGATAACTTTTGATTCTGCTAAGTTTTCTAGTGCAAGGGCACGGAATAGATTTGTTGATCTGCAATCAAAGAAGTTGATTGTAGAACACAGTTTTCTACGTCCTGGTGGTACTATTGAGTGGTGGTACTATTGAGTATTTGATGATTTCAGGGCGGGAGCGGGAACTTTTTTGTTATTTCATTGTCATATCTATGATTTATGTTGTTCATGAATTATATGCCAACTTGCCTAATGAATCATATGACTTGGTTTTTGTGTGTGGGCAATATGTGGATATTATTTTTGTTTGAATTAAACACATATACCAACTGAACAGTGTTCCCACCTACTTATTTTTTGAGTTTCATCCTTTTGACGCTGAATTAGATGAGATTATGGGATTTTTTACTGATGGAAATGGAGTTTGGAGGATTAAAATGGGCGATGGGTGAACTTTTCTTTTTTAAAACTTAGTGTTCATTCTTGAGTCGGACACTATTTTATCTCTGGTAGATTACTGCCTACCAACCACTTTAGTGAGGTAACCCATAAGAGAGCCACTTTGAACTACTGTATTCAGATAAAGAAACCTATTGACATTGGCTCCCTTATTTATACCAACATGTGTGTTTCCTTAAGAGGAGGAACTACAGGAGGTTTGGACTACCCTTATCTTTTTACTACTTTGTGTGCTAGATCTGGAGTGAAGTATGAGACATGGGAAGAAACTTTACCATCTCATAATCACATTGAAAAAATGATTTTCGAAAAATATGAGAGACATTTTGGAACTAGACATAGGACTAAAGTTAACATACCTTCTACTTCAGCATCTACTTCTGCTCTTGCTCCTGCTCCTAGACTATCTGCTTTTGAGATTGTTTCTATGCATTTTCTTATGGAACAAAGGATGATTCAACAAGGAGATATCATATATCTACATAATCAACTGAAAGGGCATAAATTTTATTTTTATCATAGTGTTGATATTATGATGAGGAAGGTTGAGTATGATTTTTCTTGTAATGAGGCTTTGAGGAGATACATGGGAGGTGACCACTCTGTAGAATTTTCTGCTTGCCCTACTTTCACACCATATCGGCCTTCTGAGATGGATGGCCTTCTGAGCCTTCTGAGATGGATGAGGACATAGATTTGGGTGATGATGATGATGATGATGATGATGGTGATGTGATGATAATGATGGTGGAGACGATGAAGATGTTGATGTTTAGTTTGTGTTTTCTTTCTTTTCTTTGATTTGTTAGAATAATAAGACCATTTTATGCTCATGATTTGTTCTAAATGTGTTGTAATGTGCTTTCATTTAGTATTTTTTTCTATTAAACAGTTAGTTCTACTGTTTATTTTCTCCTCCAATTTAAATGCTAGAGTTGTGTTTATTTTATTATTATTATGCATGTTAATTTTATGTTTATCAATACTCAGTACTTGTCTTTCCTACTTGTACCAGCATTAGTTTCCCTATTTTTAAATTTAAGAAAAAAATTATTTCTTCATTAACTTTCCTGCTTTAAATTAGTTTTAAAATTTAAGTTTAGCGGAGGGGAGAAAATGCTTTTTAAACGAAACATTATTTTGTCCTCAGGAATTGTATTTTTCAAAATTATTTTTAATATAACTTGTGGTATGTAGAGTTAACTTTAAAAAAAAATATTTTTGAAATTATGAAAGTTGTAGAGAACCTAAGTAAAAGTTTTTAATAATAAAGGTTAATTATAGAATTAAGATGTTTAGTATGAAGGGTTTGGAGTTATGCTTTTGCTATTTAAAGTAAAGAATATTGTGTTTTTGGAAATATTAAGGATCATAGATATATACTTGGAAAGAAAGAATTGAGACTTTATGAAAAATTTTAAAGCTAATATACATTTGTTAAAGTAAAGAAATGTGAGATGTTGTTAAAAATGTGAGATGTTTTTAACTTTAAGTGGAGGATAGTGGAGTTCAAAATCATTAAAGGCTATCCATATATAGTAATCCTCACATAACAAATGAAAAAAGAGAAAAACAAAAGGATTGAAAATGATCCTAAAAAGAAAAAGAAAAAAAAGGAAAAAGAAAAGAAAAGAATATTTATATGAGAAGCTTGAGAAGATGCCTAATCAAAAATTGGCTCTACTTGAGTCATTTTAAGGAAAGAAACTTAGTTACATTTATAACTTAACCTAGAAGTATTAGCCCTTTTACTATAAAGTTCTCATGCAATTATTTTTTTGGTATTTCTTCTAAGTAGCTCAAGTATGGCTAATTGCAGCTATTTTTGAAATAAATAGAAGATTAGAAAGTTTTACCTTGAGTGCTAAATGTTCTTGTAGTTTAGCTTTTAACTTCAGTTATTAAATTTTTTTTTGAAAGTTTCACAATAGCATTTGTATAGTAGAAATTATAGAATTCTTTAAGTTAAATTTGCTACCACTTGTTATAAATTTTATATATAGCATAAGAATTTACTTGAGGACAAGTAACGTTTAAATTTGGGGGAATTAATCCACCTCAAAATAACCTGTTCTTAGTGCATATTTTTCATATACATATTATGCTTAATTTTAATGATATCACTCTTTAAAGGAAGATATTTTGCATGCTTTTGGTTTCAGGTACATGGAATGGACATTTAAAGGAAATGAGGAAATGACGAAGCAAAAATGATGATTTTTGTGTGGCACTATAACGTCACCCCTTGCGTCATAACGCCACAGAAAGGCGAGAAGGACGCTATAGCATCCCAGACTAACACTATAGTGCTAGTAACTACCTTTCTAAAATATACATCAAATTTGGTTAAATTTTAGAGTGTTTTTTGAAGCAACCCTTGTTTTTTTTTCTATTTTCTATTTAATGAGAAGGATTTTGAGGAATTTAGAGACCTTTTGGAGCCTCAAAACTTCAAAGATTTTGTTTTTTTCTATTTTCTATTTAATGAGAAGGATTTTGTTTTTTTCTATTTTGCAATAGTGAGTTAGGTTTTTCATATTTTGTGTTCAAGTGTAAGTGTGAGTGTGTTTTGTCTGAAGAAGTTTGGAAATTGCTTAAAGGAGACTCCAGAAGTTTGCT
Organism: Phalaenopsis equestris; assembly: GCF_001263595.1. Classification (NCBI taxonomy): domain Eukaryota; kingdom Viridiplantae; phylum Streptophyta; class Magnoliopsida; order Asparagales; family Orchidaceae; genus Phalaenopsis; species Phalaenopsis equestris. The sequence goes on from NW_018164960.1 coordinate 34,590, forward strand.
TAAGGAGAAGACATAAGTACTTTGTGTTTTATTTTTTGTTGTAAGACTTGGATTTCAATGCAAATGTTTTGTTTTTGTTTAATCTCCATGAATTCTGAATAGTTCCCTTTCTTTCTTCTTGCATATGAGACTTAATCTTGTGGGATGAGAATGATTTAAAGATTTCTTTTTACTTTTAAAAATTATGATGGTATTTTCACTGAATCTTCATTTACTTTGCAAACTGACCACTTGTGAGGTTAAAATTCATTGAGAAACATAACAACCTGGGAGGGCTATGATTTCACCCAACTAGTGGATACCACACTTCATTCTAGGTAGAGTCATTGTAAACACCTAAGGGGGATTGCAAATAAAAAGAAAGATAAGTTTTGATGAGCGTAGAATTGGTTAGATCTTCAGTGACAGGCAAGATTCTTATCAGTTTGGCTTAAGGTTTAGTACCCTGACACTAGGATCCGGTCATTACGATGGCATAGGCTAGGGGCATCTAGAGGTGAGAGGCTAGATATCACTTTTGCGGAGTCTAGATGTTAAGAAATCAGCCTTAAGTTAGCTAATGTTCTTTGCAAGAACCGGGAGGGGGTAAATAATAAGGTATGCTTCTATTTGTGACAATACCTTAATTTTGTCTTAAATCATTTGAATCCTACATAGATTAAAATCTCTTTGCAAGTGGAAAGGTTTTTTTAATAATATCCAAACTAATTATTAGATTTTGTTAAGAAGTTACATTTAGTTGTTACTTTTTTCTTAAGCTCTTTTAGTAGTAATTTTTAGTAAGCATATTATTTTAAATCTTGTATGTTTTCAAATTGCAATTTAAGTAGAATTTCTGTAAGTCGAGTTTAAGATTTATCACATTCCTCATGAGAGGATACTGGGGTTTTTAAAGAAAATTATATATTACTTGAAATGATACGTATACTTGTGTAGTACCCCTAGTTGTAGTATACGTATACTTGTGTAGTACCCCTAGTGTGAAAATTTATTATATAATTCATAAATCATTGCAAGTGTTCACAGTAGACGCTAGATATAAATTGAGATATATTTTATGGCATAATTAAGGAGATTAAAAATACACGTAAGTGTGGGTTGGGTCAGCTCGCTTGCTTTTTGGGGCTAGTTTTTTTCTCTACTTATCTTTTAGCTGGATGGGGCTCAGATGTGGACTATCAGGATGGTTAAAGATTGGCCATTACTTTTACTGCAAATGGGATGGTCAGTGGGTATTTATGCCTCTGTTTCATTTCTATTTTGATGGGTCTCTCTGCGGGTTGGTGTGGTTTTTGGAGCTGAGTGGGTTTGACACATGGGGGATGCTGGGTTCAGACATTGGTTAGGCTGTTCTGGTTTGTGATTTAGCTGCTTCTAGAGTATTTAGTGATTGCTACTATCATTTTCAGAACTTAATTTATTGAGATGTTTTGTTTTTTTTCTTTTTGGTGTGAGGTTGGTCTACAAGGCTTTTGTTGGGTAATTTGGTTTTGTTATCAGAGAAATGCATCACAGAAAGGAGGATTACATTGGAGGTACTTCAACTACTATATAAAGTTATTTCCGTCAATGATAGTTTCTAGTGTTAATAGGGTATACTTATACATTATTTTGGAGTCATTTCTTTCAGTTACTTGTAATTTTTTGGAGATTTCTTACAAGGGTTGCACTCAAGATGGCGCAGCCCTAAAAGTGAGTTTTGTACTTATTTTTGTTTTGGTAGAAGGACCTGGTTAACTTGTAACCAACTTTAGTAAGCAATAAAATTACCCGCGAGTTTCACCCCAAAAAAATTAAATGCAAATAATCAAAACTATTTAAAATTAAACTATGGTGATCCATACCAATGGAATAGATAATTTTGTTACACAATATACATACTCTATCTGAGTTATCTAAAAATGCGCAAAAGTATTTTATTTTATTTTTCACATTTAAATATTTGGTTTAATTGACAAGAATTATTGCATAACTTCCCCGGATGTTTGTGGCGAGTTGATTACTAAGGGTTCATTAACTTAGTGTTTGGTGTGGATGTTAGTGTTGAATAGCCAATCTTGTAGACTGATGCTCCTTATAGGGTGATTCTAGTTCAGTTTGCCTTTGTATAATTGTTGGTCACTAGATCTCTTAGACAAGTGTCATGGGTTCAGACGATACAGAGGGCTTTTCTGAAGCAAAAAAATGCTATATAAATTCAAAAATATTTTACAAACTATGTGATGAATATCCAATTATCAGCTTCCAAATTTTGGTGTTTTGAGTCCAACTTTGGCTTCATGTATTACTTTCTATATCTTTTTCAGTAAATCTATTAGTGTTTCTTCAGAAATAAACTAGCTCGTAATTTTAATCATATAACTCATTTCTAAACATCGCTTCTTAACTTTATCTATGATTGCTTATTGATTTATACTTTAATGTAAAAAATTAAAAAAAAAAATATTCCTGCTTGAAAGCAATAACCTTCCACAACTAAAGCCATAGAATACTATAAGTTTCCATCTATAATCGCATACATTCCTCTATCACTAATCATTTTTGAAGACAAATTTCCCAGCCTTTCCACCTTCTACCTTCTACGAAACTTCACAATGGAAATAAACTAATATAAATTTGTCGTATAACAAAGATTCAATAGCTTGACTCAGAGAACAAGGAGACAATTTTAATGGTCTTTAGGGATTTCATTGTAAAAGTGCATGCTTAATGCGTTATTTGTTATGCTAATCCTTTGTTTGTTATTGGATTAAGAGAAACCAAAGCAAAAAACAGTATTTTTGGATTACGTAAAAGGGTTATTTAAAAATACAGTCTTGTTTTATTCTTCTTAATGGGATGATTTTTGCTTGTCATCGTTAATGTGAGATCAATCTATGACTTTATATATTCGTCTCATATTTGATGCGTTATTTGTATTAACTTATCTTGAAATTGACCATTTTTCCATTCTCCTGCCGTCAAATTATGCTCAACAATGTTTTGGAAGTGCTTTAGCTCAAGGGGATTTTTATGATTGCATTGTATTAGAAGATGCACGTAAATCATATATTTTAATGTTCAGAGAATAAAGCTGCATTTTTTTTTTATTTCTATTTAGACAGAGCTACAGTCATAAGAAACATTTAGGTTGAACGAATATTAAAACACTTTCAAATTCTTTATCTCATTGTGCATCTACCTCAATGCAAAATATGAACCTTGAGGCAAATCAAAAGTATTAAATCAATGCTTGCGTTGAATCTAAACCTGTCCGGAAGATTGTGCCCAAGCAATAAAATATTGGACCGAGGCGTCGTGATCGAGAGAAAAAGAGAAATTTGAGAGAGAAAAAGAGAGAGATAACAGGACTTCCTCCCTTAGCCAGGGGGAAAATTGGGTGTTCCCGGACTCGTGGACCCATTTAGTCCATAAAATTACAAGTTACAAATGAGAGGTGCCCAAAGAAGTCCCCTCTTTACATTTTAAAGCCCTCTTATTTATAGAAGATAGGAGCGGTAAAACGTACAAAAATTACATATTTTGTTATGCTTTGAACAGAAAAACAAAGGGCAATTTAATCCTTTTTATTTCAACCGTTAGATTGTCTCAAGATGGATGTCGACTTTCATGTCCATGTTTGTTTACAGATTGATATGAGGTGGTCGAGATAGAGAGCTTGGTTGATCGATTAAAGTGAGATGGTCGAGAGAGAGAGAGTTTGGTCAGCCGAGTGAAAAGAGGTGGTCGATTACTGGATTGTCTTGAGATCGGATCTTACCATTTTTGAATATACATATTAAATTCTCTAAGTTTTTTGCTTCTTCATAGTTACAACTAGGAACAAGGAAATTTATAAATGAAGCAAGCATTGAATACATAACTTGCTAATGATACTCCGTGCTAGGCACTTTTCACTCTTGGTTCTCATATCATTATTGTCATCTATTGAGCCTGTCACTCTAGCACTTTTCATGTCGTAGGTAATTTCTCAGGTTCAGATGGCTGCTGGGACAGAAATTTGGTCGTCAGCGGAAGAGTTGGCCATCAGATGAAGAGTTGGCCGCCAGAGAAAAAATCAGCCATCAGTTGAAAAGTTTAAGCGTTGCTCGCCCAGAGGGGAATCTTGTGGTTGCTCGTCCCAGAGGGGAATCTCTTAGGTGCTCACCCTGGGGGGAGTCTTTTAGGTGCTCACCCAAATGGGAGTCTTGGAGTTTTACACCCCTCTCGGAGTTTGTCATTGAAAGGTTCCGATATGTCCATAGAACTCTGGAAATCATTAGATACCCATTGCGGAGCTTGTTGATGTCAGCTGTTAACATTATAATTTGGGCGCAAGAAGATTGATTACTCAATACTCGAGGAGCTTAACGCTGTTGGGTGCTGATACATACCGTAGTCCTGTGTTTCTCATGCTTCAGACAGATCGTAGGCTCTTGGAGTCGTTGTCAGTTTTTCTACCCGGGTTTGAGTTCCCCAAGTGCTAGAAACAAATGAATTCAGATGTATGAAGGTAAGTATATAAGTGTGTAGAAACTGAGTGTATATGAAAATATGTAAGAATTGAGTCTTATGTAAATCTTTTTTGTTTGGAAATGGCTGATCATAGGTGGAGGTGTTAGAGCAGTCGATTGGATGGTTGTTTGTTGAAATAGTGATTCTCTTCAAATGAATGCTACAAAGATATTGACAATCTTAATTGATAGTCGTCAAAAATTTATATATAAATGTTATGATAAAATTTTAAATGAAGAACAATTAAAATGACAATAATGGATGCTACAAATTAGTGGTGGTTGGTTATAAGAAATGAAATTTAAACTCCTCCATAAATTCTTGCAACTCTTTATTGTAACGTTTCTTCAATTGTAAACACAAAAAGAGAAGAGAAATGAAGAGAGCTAGAGGTTGTTGCAAAATATTTTCCATGCAAAATGTATGATAACCTGATGGTCGCTAGCAAAAAATATAGTGGAAAACAAATGGGACAACCTTATTGAATGAGTCAAACACCACTCTTCGACTGTGGTTAATATAATTAGAATTTGAAAGTTCATTTAATTGCTCTTTATTTTCTCTTTCAACAATAAATTTTCATCTAAAATTGTAAAATCCATCAGAATATATATATGCTCTCTCAACCAAATAGAATATATATATATATATATATATATAAAAGAATTGGGTGGCGTGTATAAAAAAATATGAAGATAAGAATTGAGTGTTGCACATGCATATATGATTTTTCTGTTTCTTTCACTATGGTCTCAGATTTGAGCAAAGTGATCGGCAGAGTGGTTGGCCGAAGTGGTGAGATGGCTGAAGAAAGCTAGGAGACAGTGACAAAAAGAGTCATGGGACCGAGGTGGTGGTCTGGGTAGATAGATGCGGAGCAACAGATACCCGATGTTCTAGATGGATCGGTCTCATCTTTGAGGAGGGTGAACGCCACTAAGGCGCGTTGCTTGAGATCGTCGATGGTGAGGGAGTTGATGGGGAGTGGTGAACAGGTAGAGTTTGGTTGAATGGTGTAGTCAAGATCAGAGAGAGCATAAGGGCATGCTTTACGAAAGAGGTTCAATTGATGAAGAACTACAGAGCAACATAGGGCAAGGTTGTTTGGATGTGCGGCGATTGATCAGGAGAGGGTTCATCAGAGGTGATTGGAGCAGTGAGCAATTGGAGGGTGTTGTCGGCTGATGGGTATCCTATTTTAACAGGTTTTGCCCGATGTCAGTTTGGGAAAAATAAAGCAGCACATTTGATAGCTTCGGATTCTGAGGCTTCCATAGTTTTAGATAAATAGTGAGTGATCAGATGCATTTGGACGACCGATCATCGCAGCATCAGACCGGAGGAATGTCAACCAGAAAGTGATTTGTCAAGAAAAACAAGTTTAGCATTATAAAAATATTTAAGGATTAAATGGTAGGTATTTATAAAAAAATATATTGGAATCTAGTGTCTTGTAAGTAAATCTCTCCTCTTTTAGTTTCCCAAGCATTGAGCGGCTATCAGAATGCATGAACTTGAACTCATTAAGTCTTGACATTTTGAATATAGAAATGACTAATCAGAGGTAGAGGACTGACTGAAAGTTGATGATCGGTCAGAGACAGTTAAAATAACGGTCGGCCAAGGAGTGTCGCCTATTAGTGGTTGATTTGCTGGTGGCATTGATACGATTTGAGTTGTATGTAAGAGAATATATAAATATGCAAGAATTGAGTGGTATAAAAGCAAGTCTTCTCTATTTTAGGGGCAGTCGGCCAACGGATGGTATGTAGTCCGATCGACGGGATGAAATGTGGTCAGCAAAATTCGACCGGTGGGTGTAAGAACCCTACTTGCGATAGAAGAGAAACGTGGAAATGGAGTTTGTTGCAAGAGAAGAATAGGGGAGTGGAGTGAGTGAAGAAATGAGATAGAAAAAGAGAGCTTGTAAAGAGGAACTGAAGGTCTCGGTTGAAGGTGGAGGTGGAGAGAAAGCTCACAGCTTAAGAGGAAATGAGAATTTAAAGTATTGGTTGCTTAAGTTTCTACTATATCTATGGGGAAATGCGGAGAAAGAGTTGAATTTTCTAAGGGAATACCAGTGTTGTAGAGTAAAGGAAGTGGTTCCATTTTTGCACAAGTTTCCCTTGCGTGATCTTTGCTAGTAGTGTGTCTTTGAAGACTTTCCTATTGGTGTTAGGTCGTCTTCTTATTCATGTCATGATCCCCACTCACAGCACCTTTTAGGATGTTGAATCCAAATCTCTCTGGTAGATCATGCCCAAGGAATAGAGCATTGGACCGAGGGGAGTTGGTCAGGGTAGGGAGAAAAATGAGAGAGAAAGAGAGAGAGAGAGAGAGAGAGAGAGAGAGAGAGAGAGAGAGAGAGAGAGAGAGAGAGAGAGAGAGAGAGAGAGAGAGAGAGAGAGAGTGTTCTTGGGCTCGTGAACCAATTTTATTCCAAAAAATTAGATGATACAAAGGCGGGGTGCCCCCAATTAAGTCCCCCTGCGCCCTCCTTTAGGGTTTTTGGTTTAGGGTTTAGGTTTATAAACTTGTTTTATTAAATATTATACTAGTTGATTTGATTGTTACAACTTCATGCTTTTATGATATTGGGATTTATGATGTGATACATTTAGTTCGTTACTTAAAGATACATTTGTGGCACCTATTGTTGAATCACTAGTGTCAATAGTCGAAGTGCAAACAAGTTAATTCAATTTGCCTATCAGTGCTGCGGAAATAAAGTCAAAAATATTGCTTCGTATAACGTTTCAAGTAGTTCCTATTTTCTGGTGTTGATTTTTTTTATGGCATAATCTTAGGACCATGATTTTAGTGGGTGGTTAAATTAAGATTTAAATTGTAATGTTTATGATGTTAAGTTTATGTTTAGTTTACTTTTCTATGAAATTAATTCTCTCAATTTTCAGCTTTCTTCATTATAAGAACACTTTGCTTTTTTTTTCAATGCACAATAATAACATTTGTTTTGCAAGCTCGTGTGATGGAGCCCAGATAGCGCTTTTTCAGTCAGGAGACCCGACGGTCTGAAACGTACGCTGGTCATTAAATTTGGCCGCGTGGAAAATGTGAGACCCGCTTGTCCACGTAATTTAAAAAAAAAAAGTTCGCTGAAGCCCGACCCAGCCCGATGTACGAGCCCGCGCCTCTTTGAGTAGGAACTTCGAGTATCTCGCCTTTTAGAATGTCGAGGAAGACGTTTCAAAACACTTTCTGCTAGGGTTTTTCTGCTACGTTTTCATTGTTCGCTCTGCTAGAGTTTCACATTTCCCTCATTTGATAGCTTTGAAGTCGTAAGACGATGGTTTTTGATGATCCAGAGTATGCGCAGGTCAAAGAGAGCTCAAGAACAGTATCAGAAGAGGTTGAGAAGACATAGATTAAACAGCCAATGAAGTCAAAGAAGCAAAGGAAGAAGAAGGAGGCGAAGAGGATGAAGGAGGGCATTGAAGGGGAATACTTGTCCTGGTAATTGTCATGGTTTTATTCTTAGGTTATTTTTTTGGTTATACATGGATTACTTAGAAGTGTATTCTCATCTTACTACTGCGTTAATCGGTTAATATTGTGTTGTTTCTTCGCTATTCATCATTTATTTTAAAATTTATTCCTGGTTTATTTTTAGGTTATTATTGGGTTATTCTTGAGTTACTTTGAAGTTTAGTACTTATTGACAGCTATTCCAGTTAATTCCTTGGTATTTTTAGGTTATTATTGGGTTATTCTTGAGTTACTTTGAAGTTTAGTACTTATTGACAGCTATTCCAGTTAATTCCTTGGTATTTTTAGGTCCTGTGTTATTTTTAAGTTATTTGTAGGTTATTTGTAAGTTAGGCGTATATTATTCTTTGGTTATTGTTGGGTTTTTTTTAAAGTTATTTTTAGGTTATTTGTAGGTTATTTGTATTTCTTCATAGGTTATACCTAGATTATTTTTAAGTTGATTCGTGGGTTATTTTTAGTTTATTCTCATGTTATTCCTGGGTTATTTTTAAGTTACTTGTAGGTGATTTTTAAGTTATGCACAGGTTATTCGAAGGTTATTCTCGGGTTATTTTTCGGGTTATTTTTAAGTTACTTGCATGTGATTTTTAAGTTATGCACAGGTTATTCGAAGGTTATTCTTGGGTTATTTTTAGAGTACTATTTTTTTATTTTTGAAGTAATGCATAGGTTATTCCTGGGTTATTTATAGGTTATTTTTAAGTTATGCATAGGTTATTCTTTAGCTTATTCATAGGTTATTCTTTTTAAGGTATTCGTAGGTTATTAACATGCATCTTATTCCTGTAGGTTGATTAATAAACAGTCAATGAATTGTAGATGTCGACCATCAGTAGTTAGAGAGGTTTTGGATAAGGTTCGACAAATTGTCTCTCGGGAGACATGGTCAAATTTGGAAAGAATGAAGCTTAATCAGTTTTTTTATCTCCCCCCTATCCTCAAGATCACATCCTAACTATTAACTTATTGAATTGTTGGGATATGAATAGATTGGCTTTCAGATTGGGGGGAAGGAGCTGAGTTTTGATGCAAACCAAGTTGCTTTGTTGATTGGCATGCCCAATAGAGATCCTACAGCAACTTGGGCTAAAAAACTCATCAATGATGTAAATGCAAGGTGGGCAAAGAGTGAACTATTGGAGAGTTCATCTGCTACTCTTGATGAAATTATTATTAAATTTTTGTTGTCTAATTTATTATTTTCTTCTAAGAATTTTATTGTACCCACTGGGCTCTATTCATTTGCTGAGAATGTAGATAGTTTTTCTTCATTTAATTGGGCCGCAATAGTATGTGACCACCTAACTGAGCAGGTCAATGCTTGTGCCATCAAAATAAGGATGGGTCAGCCATTGTGATACACGAATGGGTTTATTTTTCTTCTAACAGTTAGTATATTGTCCAACCTCAATAAAAAAATTTAATTTTTATCTTATTTGGGTTATATGAATTTCTAATTTATTAATCGTAATTATGCAGTTGTGGTTTTATGAGGAGTTGGGGTTTTATGAGCGCACACTTGTGATAGCCACGGCTTATCCTAATGTCAGACCTCGAATGTTGAGATGGCCAATAAATATAGGGTAGAACCCTCCAAGGATCCATTTAATCTTTAAGAAGCTTAGTTTTGTACAGGCGAATGATATTAATGTCTGTTATAAGTTCAGGATTATGTTTGGTTTTGGGTATATTATTTAATTCTTATAATGCATGTTTTTGTAGGTTCTTGATTCCTTTGTTGATTTAATAGACGAGGAGCACAGTTTACTTGCCCCTTTAATTGGCTCGAACTCGTCTCCTGCAAAAGTCATTGGGGAACCCAAAACACAC
>NW_018164960.1:44463-119954 GCF_001263595.1 Phalaenopsis equestris
ATTTTATTCCTTCTATACAGACTCGCAGCATCCCGCCACCTACACATTCACATTTGGGTTTTGAAGAGATAAAACTCTGAGAAAGGGAGCAACAACAAATTTTATTTTAATTGAAGGATTCTATAAATAACCTAAAAGCTAGTATGAAGTATACAATGATTGAGGTGAAGACTGACATCAAGGAAATAAAAATAAATAAAAAAAGTTTCCATGGAATCTCCTGTAGGTTTTGAATTTACTTGGAAGAAAGAAAGCCCAAAAAAGGAAGATCAACCACCTGCTCATATTGAGGAAGCATGGAAACAGGAGTGGGGGCCCGATATTCTTGAAGAAGAACAACCGATAAGTAGAATGGCTGCCTTTGATGAAGCTGCAGTTGATAGTGAAATAAATAAAAGTGTCGTGGAATCTGGAGAGGGCATCCCTAAAGACCGAATTGGTAGCTTAGTCTGAAGGATCAAGTCTAGAGGATTGAGAAAAAAGAGGACAGTTAGTTCTCCATTTGTTGTTGTAAAGAGAAAGAAAATGGAAGAACTTCTGACCTCTAAGATAGATGATTTAGTACAACATATTTAATATTCTTCTACGCCAATTACCATACCATCTCCACAGCTTGATGAAGCTAGGTAAGAGGAGGTTGAAGAAGCTTGGGAGGAGGTACAGCCGGGAGAAATTGTTCCATACGAAGGTGCCCTCCCTTGTTCAGCCGTAGAGTTCCCAGGCAGAGAACTATTACCATCACACATGCAAGACGTGATAGATACTTGTTTAAAAAAGTACAAAGAAAGGTATGTAAAACAAAACACATTTTTGTCAATTGTTTATTAAATCTAATAAAAAATTTTCAATCAATATGCAAGGATGACATAATAATTGCTCAGGGTCACAGTCATATAAGTCGAAATGGCCTTAAAGCACTTTGGGATAATAAAGAAGTTGGGGTAGAACATGTAGATATGTTTGCCATTGGATTAGATAACCGTAGGCGTCAGTCCCCTGATTCTCTTAGACCCTATTTGTACGTCTCTCTGGCACATTGGGTAAGTAAGAAAATTCTCATCAATGTTAGTTATTCATGCTCTTTTAAACTCATTTATTTTGTATATGCATGGGTTCAGATATCATCCTCTATGAGATATTGTTGCCCACGTCACAATGGAAGCTGTATCTCAAGCAGAGGCAATTTTAGTTCCAATAATTAATAATAGGCATTGGACTCTACTTGTTGGGAACCAGAAGGACCGCAAGTGGAGATTATACGACTCATTGCCTAATAAAATGCACTTGGGAGTCACCCGCAGTGTGGTAAAATACTAAGCCTTATATAACTAACAACTGGCATAAACTGTTTATTCTTTCACTGTTTTAAACCACCATTTGTATTACCAGATAAGGCATCTTCGTAAAGACACTGGGAAAGCTTTCTGCTGTGACTCGAGTAATTGGGATGTTATCACGACAAGAGGCATTCCCACACAAAGTAATAGCTTCAACTGCGGTATATTTTTTTGTAAATATATGGAAGCAATTGTACAGAAAGGCAAGATTAAATGGAAAGACCATCAAGACTGGCAGGCTGAGATGCCTCAGTTAATGGAAGAGCTACTATATGAAATATGTAGATATAAATTATTTGGAGGATAAATGTATCTCAAAACTTTGATTGTCTTTATGTTTTACAAGCTGAATGACTATGAAATTTGGCAAGCTTATATGCCTCGGATTTGGTCTATATGATTGTCTATTGTGTTTAAAATGTGGAGTGTATATTTGTTTGATATCTTATTGTAGGGCTAATGTTTGAATTGCTGAATGACTGTATGTTTGATGCGCTGAAAGTTGCAGGGGTGAATGTTTGTGACTACATGTTATATAAGCTAAATATTGCAGGGATGACTGTTTGAACTAATGGATGACCATGTCTGATAATTTCAATGTTGCAAGGGTGAATGTATTTTTAAGTTATTGTTGGGGTATTGTTAGGTTATTGTTGAGGTATTTTTAGGTTATAGTCGGGGTGTTGTAAGGTTACGGTTGAGTTATTGTTTGGGGTATTATTAGGTTATACTTGGGGTATTGTTAGGTTACGATTGATGTATTGTTAAGTTATGGTTGGGGTATTGTTAGGTTATTGTCGGAGTATTGTTAGGTTATTGTTGAGGTATTGTTAGGTTACAGTTGGGGTGTTGTAAGGCTACGGTTGAGTTATTTTTTGGGGTATTGCTAGGTTATTCTTGAGGTATTATTAGGTTACGGTTGATGTATTGTTAAGTTACGGTTGGGGTATTGTTAGGTTATTGTTGGATTATCGTTAGGTTATTGTTGGGGTATTGTTAGGTTATTGTTAAGGTATTTTTAGGTTATAGCCGGGGTGTTGTAAGGTTACGGTTGAGTTATTGTTTGGGGTATTATTAGGTTATACTTGGGGTATTGTTAGGTTACGATTGATGTATTGTTAAGTTATGGTTGGGGTATTGTTAGGTTATTGTTGGAGTATTGTTATGTTATTGTTGGAGTATTGTTAGGTTATTATTGAGGTATTGTTACTACGGTTGAGTTATTTTTTGGGGTATTGCTAGGTTATTCTTGAGGTATTATTAGGTTACGGTTGATGTATTGTTAAGTTACGGTTGGGGTATTGTTAGGTTATTGTTGGAGTATTGTTATGTTATTGTTGGAGTATTGTTAGGTTATTATTGAGGTATTGTTATGTTATTGTTGAGGTAATGTTAGGTTATTATTGGAGTAGGTTATTATTGAGGTATTGTTAAGTTATTGTTGAGGTAATGTTAGGTTATTATTGGAGTATTGTTAGGTTATTGTTGGGTTACACAATCATATTACACAATCAGATAACCACATTCTATACTCAAAATACAGATGAATTACAAAACATACATCTACAGCTTCCATTTGGAATAATGTTATGTGAACTAGTATATTAATACAAATGAGTTAAAGTGGGCACATCACATTAAAATAGGTGAATTATATTGGGCACAGAGCATGCCATTTGGAATAATGTTATATGAACTAGTACATTAATTTCTTATAGATATGTCATTGGCATAATCTATGTCTTGTGAATGGAAAAAAATCTGCAATGGCTCTTGTCATCGCTTGATCTTGATCTGTAAACATTGTAATTGGATGCTTATCATCCATTATATGAAGAAGGTTTTGAATAACCACTTGAAGGATTCTATCATCTCGTCAGATAAAAAACCAACTCTGAATAGAATGTTTTGCCGATGGTGGTTAATCCCTACAAAAGGAGCACAACATAAATTATACTTATTCAAATGGTAGCTAGTGTTGAAAATGATGACATCTCTAAAATAATCATAATCTAGTCTGCAAGACCCATCACTCCAGAAAATGCTTGTAGGTCTGCCCTCTTCATCACTTTGGAAATCCCATGCAAACATTCTATCTTCATTTTGGCACTCCACGAATAATTATAAGAGAGAGTTGGCATCACCCTGTTCAATTATACTTCTTTTATCCCTTTGAATGAAGTTGTATGCATCTTGCCTCGTACACTCCAAGTTTTCAACTCCACCAACCTCTGTAGCAAGGAAATTAAATGCATCCGCTACTCTAATCCCAGAACCTGCCATTAATCTCAGCAAATTTGCATTTAACTCACTAATCCTCTGACTGGAACGTAGAAGGTGCTTGTCACCGGATTCCGCCAAGGGGTGGTTTTGACTTTCAATAAATTTCTTTATGGTCCAGTTGCCATCAAGATCAATAGCATAGCGAACCATTGCTTGACAGTCAGTCCTTGTATCCGCTTTTTTGTACTTCACAGTAATGGCTAGCTTTTATTCTCTTTTATGACTTGGTTTTCCACTAATATAATCCTTCGACTTAATTTGCTTGGATTTAGCCCAGTAAATTGTGTGGTCCTTGCCTATAGTGAAACCAACATAATGTGCATAAGCACAATAATGTTTGTAAGCCTCTTCCTTGTTACGGACAATAGTATTAAGAAATCTAAGAGCAATTGGATCATTGCAATCTATTTCTGACCCAGATAACTACAAATTTGAATTATACCATAGAGATAGTCGCATATTCAGAAAATAATACGCCCTATAGCTATTACACAGTTTTTTGAAAGAGCTGGTAGGTTACTTTTTCTCGGGTTATCCTTACGTTATTGTTGGGTTATTCTCGGGTTATTCAATATTTCTTCAATGTACCCAAAGATAAATAAACCCTAAGCACAGAATAATGAAAAAATAACCTCACGACAATCGAAGATTCATACAATATTTCACTTTTTTTTAGAGAGCTGGTATGTTACTTTCTCGGATTATTCTTAGGTTATTGTTAGGTTATTCTCAGGTTATTGAGTATTTCTTCAATGTATCCGAAGGTAAATAAACCCTAACCACAAAATAATGAAAAAATAACATCACGATAATCGAATATTCACAGAATATTTCACTTTTTTTAGAGAGCTGGTAGGTTATTTTATCGAGTTATTCTTAGGTTATTGTTCGGTTATTCTCGGGTTATTAAGTATTTCTTCAATGTACCCACAAACAAGTAAACCCTAAACCATTGAATAACCAAAAAACAACCTCACAACAATAAAAAAATTCATAGAATATTTCATTATTTTTTGAAAGAACTGGTAGGTTACTTTTTCTCGAGTTATTCTTAGGTTATTATTGGGTTATTCTCGGGTTATTGAGTATTTCTTCAATATAACCGCAGATAAAATAAACCTAACCATAGAATAATCATAAAACCTCACAACAATCAAAGAAAAAAGTGGAAAATAAAAAATGGATTCAAGTAAGCAAGAAACCTTACCTCCGTTTTAAACGCGTTGACATTGATTTCGCATCCATGTGCTCTAACTCTACATTAAGAGAGAAATCTATCTCCATCATAAATGCAGTGACCAAACCCTAAAAGAGCCAAAAAAAATACTTTTTGAAACCTTCTTTTCCACTGTATTATGTAAAATAGAAGTTTCTAAGAGAATAATACGAAAAATACTGGAGGGAAGACGCCAAAAAGGTGGGATAATACGTAACATTTAGCACGTAGGGTTGGGTCGGGCTTAACGCGCACTTTTTTTCCTTTTTCATTACGTGTAAATATGGGTCTCGCAAGTCAACATGGTGTCTTTTAGTTGGGTAGCGGATGGTGCGGACCATATGGGGACCTGAGGGAAAAATTCCACTGTGAGATGAGTGTGAATTTGACCGATCATAGAAGCTGAAGCTAGTCTCTCTGAATTTACTCTCACGGTACGATTGAAAGAACTTCCACTTTTGGGTGGTACATATTAAGACATTTAAAAGCTTTTGATTTTTTGGGATTAGTGGAAGAAAATTATGAAACTCTTGCAATTCCATACGTTCACATTATGGTATAGATAAAAGCCCATAATGAAATGAAGACGTTGAAATAAAAGGCAAATGTTGTATGCTCGTCGTTGTCCCATCCATCATCTTCACTTGTATCATATGATTTAATCCAGCAAAAGAGAAATAAGATTATTTTAAAAATCTATTTGAAGGAGAGAAAATAATTAAGGGAATTTATTTAAGTGCTAAACTTGATCAGGTTTAAATTTGAGCTTTAAAGAATGAAAGACTCCGAGACAGTTAAAAATTATTCATACATGTTTATGAGTATTGCCAACAAAGTGAGGATTCTTGGATTTAAATTTAAATGCTCAAGAAATATTGAAAATTTTTTTATTATATTATCTAAAAGATATGAAGTAACTATCACTACCTTGGAGAATACTAAGACTTTGTTAAAATTTTTGTTAGTAAGATTGTTTAACATGTTGAAAGCACAAAAATAAAGATGAATGATAAAGTATGATACAAAAACAGAAGAAGCCTTGGAATCCAAGCATCAAAACATGGCCAAAAAATAAAAGGAAGAATAAGAAGGATTTTGAAGGGAATGGAGCAATTATAACATAAGTTAAAGCCAAAGAAAGAGTAAAAACCAAAGCAAGTATAGCACAATGACTCGACCCACAATTACATAATTATTTAAGTTCTGAAAGATGGCCAAAAAGTTGACCCAATATATATTCAAGGGCTAGTGTGCAAAATAAGTATGTTATAAAACTGATTAATGGCTTGCACACTAGGGTTACTACACAAATATAAATATCGTTTCAAGTAATATAGAGTTTTCATTAAAAACCCTAGTATTGAATTCATAAGAAATTAGTGAATTTCTATGTCAACTTAGAAATATTCCTACTCAAACTGTAAAAAAACTTGTAGGAGAATAATATTGAACTTTTTGTAAAATGTTATAAACTAAAGTTTGCTAATTCTAAATTAAAACTATAAGTAAATGCAAATTTTCTAAACTATAGATGTGTAAAGGAGTACGACTATAATAAAATCTTTCCCCTTATAAAGATATTGTAATTAGTGTAGGAATCAAGTGCTTAAAGATAAAAAAGGGTTTTGTGACAAATAGGAGCAAACATACTCTTTACCCTCTCCCATGTGCATAAAGAAAATTGGTTAATCTAGAGTTAAGTTGATGATTGACATCTTTGTGCTAAGCAGATTCTAACCTGTCACTTCCAGATTACCCATTGTGCTCTCTATTAGGACCAATGAGGCCTCAGGTTTTAAACTAAAGACCAAATTGATAAAGGCTCTAGCCTATCACTCTAGAATCACTAATTCTACGTCTATCAAAACTTATCTCCCTATTTATTTGCCCTCACCCTTCGATTTGGCTCCCATATATCCAAGGTCTAGCGTGGTACTCACTAGTTGGGTGAAATCATAGCCCTCTAGGGTCATTATGTTTCACGAAGGATTTTAACATCACAAATGGCCAGTTTGCAGTATAAATTAAGAACCGGTGAAAATACCATCATAAATTTATTGAATAATGAAAATCTTAAAAACATTCTAACCCCTCACATGATTACTTCTTATTGCAAAGAGAAAGATAAGAAGACTACTCAAAATTCATGGGAATAACGAAAAAAAACATATATATATATATATATATTAACCACGTTTACAAGACAAATCTTAAAAAAAATTACAAATACTTATCTTAAAATCTTCCCTAAACAATCCCCTAAAGTTCACTGACTGATCTTGACTCCACAAGGACCAAACAAGACTCAACAAACACTCGCAATCACAAAGACTCACCACACTCTCATTATGGTGGTTGTCCACCCCAATGGTGGTCAAAACTATCCAAAAATGACTCTCCTTTCATTTAGAAATCTTTCATATTAATAAAGCTCTAAAAATTGCCAATGATTACTTCAGGCTGCTTTTCAAAATACTTTCAAATTCAATAAATATAGGCCCAACTGTTTCTGGCACCTAGTCGCCCAACTGTGGCACCTAAGCGCCAACCTTCTAGAACATCCTAATGCCCATGCGTCAAGTCAATTTTTTGCTCCTTTTACTCTTAAACTCCTCTTCTTGTACCTAAAATCAAAAACATACAAAATACCTTTCATTAAAGCACAATATCCTTAAAAATAAGCATGAAATGCACACTTAAAAATAGGTAATTTAATGTGTGTTAATTCCTCAAACTTAAACATTACTTATCCTCAAGTAACCCTTGTATTATGTAAACCAAATATAATAACTTATGGCAGTGGGTTTCACTTAAATAATCTTATAGATTTGCTCCATATAAGTGATCATGAAACTCTTAGAAAAAATTTTCAATAACTGAGGTTAGAACTAAAATGTAAGGATATCCAATAATCAAGTTAGGAATCATAGAAGAATTAAAAGAAAAGAATTATATGATAGTTCTACTAGTAAAAATACTAATACTTTTAAAATTAAGAATAGGATTAGAAGTGTAAATAAGTTTTTTTCTTTAAGAAAATTCAGGTGAAGCCAATTTTTAATTAGGCATCTCCTCATGCTTCTCCCCACATATATTTCTTTTTTCTTTTCTTTATCTTTTGATTTTGCTTTTTTATTTATTTCATGATCATTTTCAATTTTTTCTTTTCTTTTCTTCTTATGTGAATATTACTATATCTGGATAGCATTTAATGATTTTAAACTTCACAATCTTCTTCCTAAAGTTAAGAACTTCTTATATTTCCTTACTTGATAATGTGTTTTAGCTTTGAAAATGATTTTTCACACAGTCTCAATTCTTTTTTGAAGTATATATCTAAGGTTTGTAGTGTTTCAAAAATACAACTTTACCTACTCTGAATATTAATAGTAGATTCTTATACTTTTATATTAAATATCTTAACTTTAGAATTAACATTTTTTACTAAAAACTCTTACTTAAGTCTACTATAACATTTATTGACTAAAAAATTTAGTTATCTAAAGCTAACACCACATACCACAAGTTATGTTAACATAATTTTAAAAATATATAGTTTATTGAGGACAAATAAAGTTTAACTTTAAAAAGTTTTTCTCCCTCCCCAAAACTTGAATTTTTAAATAGCGTAAGACATTACAGTACTCAACAAGTGTGAAGAGAGAAAAATTTTAAGAATTTAATACCTATTACAGGATTATAAACATTAAATTAGTGCATGTACAAGAAATAAAAGCATGTAAGTGTAGCAGTATATAAATTTTAAAAACAGGTTTAGCAAGTAAGGCCCTAGGTAATTAACTACTATCACATACCAAAAGTATAAATAAAAAAAAGTACTAGAAGTGCAGAGAAAGTAAAAGTTCTAAAATTCACAGTGATAGAAAATAAACATAACATAATGTTGAGCACATCAGAATAAGGGAAAAAGTCCATGACAAACAGGGAAAGTAACTATATAGACATAAAACTACTCCTTCATATCCTCATCATCTTCATCAATCATCTTTCGACGCTAAAAAAAAGGGTAGTGAGGATACTCAGGAAACTCAACACTGTGATCACCATGGATAAAGTTCACTAAGGAAAGTGTTGAAGCTGGCTTTATAATCACTCTTCCTACTCATGTATTGCTCTAAGTGGTCCCAATGATCTTCACTATCCTGAAGCTGACATTGCATTAATAACATATCAGATTGAAATTCTAGTGTCCGATCATGAAGTTCTTCCCAAATACTAGGAGGTGGAGCAAAAGCACTAGAGGTAGTCTGGTAGAATGCCTAAAGGTAGAAGAATATGGAATGCCAGAAGCCTTACCTCGAACTCTTCCATAAATGTCCACATTACCATTTCCAATAGGATTTGTTGGATTAAGTTGCTCCTCTCAAGTCTCATATTTCATTTCAGAGCCTTTGCATATAGTAAAGATAAGGGAAGGGAAGCCCAAACCTGCAGAAGAGTTAGCTTTGGCGGATGAGTGAAGAACCTTGAAGATGAGAGAGCCAACATCAATGGGTTTAATCTTCTGAATGCAATAACTTAAAATGGCTCTCTCATGAGTCACCTTGCTCAAATGATTTGATGGAAGTAATCAAGAAGAAATAAAGTAATGTGATGCCTTTGATGGGGCATTAAGTGTAGAAGAGGAAAAATTTACCTTATGCTCATTATTGATCTTCCAAAGTCCACACCCATCAATAAGGTAAGCAATAATTTCATCCAGCTCTGACTCAAAAGGATCAAACTCTAAATAGAAGAAATCCAAAGCAGGAGTAATCCATATAAAACATTAATCCTCTTGGGAGTGAGCTAAACTCCCCTCCCTCAAACAAATATTTCCTCCTTCGGTGCTTCAAGCAGATTTACAACGGTAAAGTAGTAGGAATTTTCCCAGTGTCAAGCAGTAGTCAAATTTTCCAAGCATCGAGCAACAATCAATTTTCCCACCGCACCACCAGGACTCAAAAAACATTGCTTCATGATAAATTTTCTCAATAATAGAAAATCATTATATATATCTTGTGCTTTAAGATTCATGAACTTTGTATTGTCAGAAATCTTTTTCCCCTTTCCTCTCTTTGTCTTAGGAGCCATCGCAAAATTATAGAGAAATTCAAAATAAATTTCATAATTTTTAAAAGTAGAAGAAATCCATGGCGAAACAACAAAATTTCTATGCCAAAATGTAGATCTCACCAAGAGAAGAAGAAATTCGGTGATTTTAAGCTCCAAAACTTGAAGAATCCAAAACTAAAGGAAGCCCTAGGATGAGTTTCGGCAAAATAGGGAGGAAGAAGACGATCTTCAAGCATAAAAAATGGCTTCCACCAGTCCAAATCATAAATCAAAGGGTTACACGACCAATTGAGTTGGATCGGTGCTTAGGCGATAATTCGGGCACTTAGGCACCGGATTTGGTGCTTAAATGTCGAGCTAAGTGATATACTGGCACCTAAGCGCCAAACCCAATTTTTGTAAAATTATTTCGTTAAAGTGCAGCACAACAATCTTAAGGTCCTCGAACAATAATTACGTCAATTTAATATCATTCCACTAATTAATTATCTTCACAACATCTCCCAACTTCCATTTTCTCAATTTTAACTTCCAAATGTCAAATCATCCAAGCATACTAACACCATAGAATTTCTCACAAACTTAACACAATTGAATTCAAACCAATAAAGTTGAAGTACAACAGACACAACAATGCAATAATAGAAATCAAGAAAACATTAACATAGGTACCATACCATGTAGTACAGACCACACAAAAACTTCTAAGGTCAACACAATAATTGCAAATATAACCATCAAGTTTCTAACTAACATAAACTTTCAATCACTAGTAATTGTTGGCACATTTTTCTTCTACCTTTTCATTCATCGCTAAATAGTTATGATCAAACAAGTGGTAGAAAGGAAATAGAGGAAAGTTTTCAGCAACTTTTTCTTCAACCCACTTTTATTCATGATACATATTTACCTGATACTTATGATAACACGCCAAGTGATTGAGTTGGATTTTCATCTAGCACTGCAAATGATCATATTGGTGACACATGTCGCTCAACTTGTTGTGCAAATTTGCAAACTTCTCTTCAACCTTCGTGAATTTGTCAGTGATTCACTCAAGGCTTAGTACAATGAACCAATTGAAGTAAGTTTGAGAATCCTTCTGCACAAACCTCTTTGCATTCAAATCACCATTACTCTTACTCTCCATTGGAATAATAAAATTGAACTCAGCGCTCGCTTCTTCTCCAAAAATATTCTCTCAAGCCTAAGATACTAAGTGTCAGGTTTTAAGGACGGGATTAAGGTGATTTTAAAGTAAATAAATGGGTTAAAACTGCTGGGGGTGATTTTTTTACATTCTATAACTATGGCGCCTAGGCGCCAGTTTCTGGCTCTTAGGTGTCGTGCCTTCTATGAGTTGACGCTTAGGCATCAGGTTTGGTGTCTAGGCATCAGTGCTCAAATAAGCACCATTTCGCCTCGTATCAATTTTTTTACATCCTAATCTTATTTCAAATATCAAATTAGCATTTTACGTCTCCTTACATCTCTTACATCTCAATATTACATCATATGGTTTCTATAACAACAAAAATCATAAATCAATCTACACAAATTACTATGGGTTCTCTTCCATAAAGTGCTTGGTTTAACGTCATCAACCCAATGTATCCAATGTTTTACTTTTGTTGACCCAACATTAGGATATCTTCATAAAAAGGCTTGTTCCATAAATGTAAGGTTTCAATCTTTGTCAGTATACTTTAGTTATTCATTCAAATTTAGGATCTTTAATGTCTACAACACCATAAGGATAGACTTTCATTATAAGAAAATTTTAGGGGCATTTCATTTCTCTTGGAGTTATTGCCTACTTTCTTACATTTATCACATGTTTTTATATAAGTATTAACATCCTTAAATAAAGTAGGCTAATAAAATCCAAATTTTTAATTTTTAAATGCAGTTTAATCCACTCCAAAGTGTCCTCCAAAATCAGATTTGTGACATTTTTTGAATAATTTCCTTGGTTTCTTTGAATGACTAAGTCCTTACATTTTTTTATATAAATAGTGGTCATCCCAAAAGTAAAATCTTGCGTCATGAATGAACTTCTTCTTTTGGTGGCTTTCTCACCCGTAGGGTAAAATATTACTAACTATATAGTTAACTATATCTGCATACCACGGAATACGCCGCTAAAAAAAGAATATAATTATTCATCAAAAAATTTTCATTTATTTCAATATCATCATAACCCTAATTCTTCTATTCTAGCATCGATAAATGATGAGCTATTTGATTATCAGTACCATTCCTATCCACTACTTGAAAATTAAACTTTTGCATTAGAAGGACCAATCTAATTAATCGTGGTTTTGAATGCTTCTTCAACATCAAATATTTAATAGCAGAATGATCAGTATGTATAATACATTTTGCCCAGAGAAGATCAATCTAAATTTATCAAAACCATACAATATTGTCAATAACTTCTTTTCAGTAGTGGTATAACTAATTTGAGCTTCATTAAGGGTTTTTTTGGCATAATATATAACTTTAAAAATCTTATCGTATTTTTGCCCTATTACAACCCCAGTAACATAATCACTTGCATTGTACATTAATTCAAATGAATTTTCCCGGTCAGGTGAAATAATAATAGGTGCAGTGATTAATTTTTTAATTTATAAATTGAAGGCAATTAGAAATTCATCATTAAAATCAAAGTTCATGTCTTTTTCTAAAAGATGACATAGAGGCTTGGCAATTTTCTAGAACTCATTCATTTAAGGATGTTTAAATGAATGATTCTAGAATATGAGAAATGTCATTTATACATGTGCAAGAATAAAATGAGCATGGAATACAAACGGAAGAAATGTAATCTGGTCTGTACGGGATGCAGGCACATTACCAATATATGAAAACAAAACAAACTAGCCAATGATTGAGAGAGAAGTTAAGTCCACCACAGAGTCACCAAAAAGGATCTACTAGTTTTATTTTCTCTTAACGCAGCACAGGGATTTGAATATCATGTATATTTATGGATTTACGAAACATGGCATCAAACGTAGTATACCATGTCAAAAGATATCAATATAACTTTATAATGGGTTCCACTATTTAAATAAAGAAATTTTAGATATTTGCACCACTCTACAATGAAAATCGACAAATCTTTCCCCTATCTAATTTGAAGATTATATGGGTTTAGATCAAATCTAGGGTCTTAAAACTTCTTATAATGGCCAGCCCATATAGTTAATTACATCTTAAGCGACTGACATTAAGTAAGAAAACTCTAAATTAAGGTTTTGGTTTTATCTTCAAGAATTCTCTATGTTTAGGCTTCCATAATTGTTCATCGAAACTCTAACTGGGAAAGTTTCAAAAAAGAAAAGTTATTAATGGAATCCTAAGAGAGAAGTAATAGTGGGTATTCAAGATACTGGAAAAACATCAAAAATATCCCAGACTATATTGTTGTTTGACCTTGATCTTTTTAAAGAAAATTTAATATTTCATCCTGATGTTCTATTATAATGTTAGGATTTTTATTAGACAACATACGATAATGCAAAAACCTAATGGTGAGGATTTACTTTATAACTAGACAAATAACCTCAAATCCTATAACTAAGATGAAGTTCACAGAGATAAATGAAACTTCAAAACCATAATCTAAAAAAAGAGAAACACAATAGTTAAAATGCAATGGACTTACACCCCTAACTGGAAAGGGCCTTCATCTAAACCACCTAAATGTAGCTAAAATTATACATAGTCAGTCTCAATGGATGCAAGATAGGGTAGGCTACTATTTTATTAAGAGTAGTAGGTCTTACAACAAAATCATAAATCAAGTTTCCTAACTATCTATGGTATGCATAATGTCATAAGGCTAATGCAAATATATTTTTTTTATATTCTAAATTAGATGTTTGTATCTCATCATGTTCAAGTGATATGGTTTGTTAGCTCCTAGTGTCAAGTGTGTCGAAGCAGGCTGTGTCATTAGCTATGAAAATCCTTGAGGATGAATGTTTAGAAGATCAATTTATAAGGCCAAATGTGTGTAGAGAGTAGAACTCACCTCCATGTCGAGTGACTCAACCAGCAATTATGCAGTAATTTAGCTTTCAAAAGATGGCAAAAAAACTTTACCCATTTTTTATTTAGTGGCTAGTGTGCAAAATTGAAATGTTAAGAAATTTAGAAAATAGTTTACACAATAGGGGTACTACATAAGTATGCATATCTCTTCAAGTAATATATCGTTTTTTTAAAGACCACAACATCGATCCCACAGATAAGCGAGGTAAGAATTCCCTTAGGCTAATTCTAGGCTACTACTATAAGATTTTAGTTTGGAATTTTCAAAAAGTTTGGTTTCCTAAACTTACTAATTTAATATAAAATTAAAGTTAACTAAATTAACTCAAAAACTAATCCAAGGAGACTGGTTAAATCTTTGAAGGTTCTTATATAATTAAAATCCCTTTCCCCTTGTGATGATATTATAATCAGTGAAGGAATCAAATATTTAAAGTTAAAAATGTAGTTTTGTGATAAAAAGGAGCAATTATATTCTTTATCCTCTTTGCGAGCAACAAAGAATATTGGCTAATCCACAGTTTAGTCCCTAAATTTGAGATTAGGCTGGGAAGATACTAAGCTCTCACCTTAGGGTTCCCACGCTCCCCTCGCGGAGGGCTAAGAACTTGCTTTAGTTTCTAAACACCGAGACCAAGTTGAGGATTTTAGTCTGTCACCCTAAAATCATCATTTCTATGCTCATCAAAGTTCATTTCCCTATTTAGTTGCACTCAACCCCATGGACTACATTCACATCCATGCAATCAAATGTGCATCCACTTTGTTGATAATTACATTACCCTCTCAGATCTTAACATAATTACAACAAATTTTAATACTACAACAAAAATTTATTGTAATGTAAATGAAGTTCAAGCAAAAGTCATCACAATGAAATAAAAGAAATCTTCAAACCATTCTAATCCTACACATGATTAATTCTCATCACAAAGAGAAAGAGTAAGGAAAAACTACTCACTAAGCATGGTGAAAACAAATGGATTCATCATTGTAAATGACATTAAAAAAATATTACAATAATTCAAAGCAAATAAAATAAGTCCAAAACATATATATACAAAATATTCACGCCCTCCTTGCACAGCAAATAGCAATCTCTTACACTTCTTCCAACATCCCAAAAGCCACTAAGACTCCACAAGAGAATTCTCCTCTTACACACACACACACACATGCTACATTGAAGAGGCACACAAACTCCTCTCCAAATCTCTTCTAAACTCTCCCATTTAGACTCCTTTCCTAAAATACATTAGTCCCCTTTTTAAAGAGAAGCAAAGCACCTTCTTTTTACAAGAGACACTCTTCTTCACTCCAAGAGACACATTAGGGCATGCATAAAAGCCAGGTTTCTTCCAAAACATCCCAGAATAGCCCAAAAAAGCCCAAAATCCTCCAATAACTGTCTCAGGCACCTAGACGCCAATTTTTTATGTCTAGGCACTGTTTTCCCAACGTGACTAGCGCCTGGGCACTAGTTTGGGTGCCTAGGTGCCACCCTGCAGGGAGCTCCACTGTTTTGCCTCATTTAGCTCTGTTTTAGCTCTATTTTGTCCTGTTTTGCTCCTAACTGTTATACCTAAAAGATAAGAAAGAAAAAAACATTTCTTTAAAGTGTAATTTCATTCAAAAATATGTGATAAGTTTAAAGTAAATTAAGCATAGAAAGACATATCGAAATGTGTCAGGTGAGAATTTTCTTCCTTGCTCGTTTTGACTTTAAATTGCACCAATTTTGCTTCATTTTCTATAAAGCTCCATTTCTAGTACCTAAAACCAAAAACATGCAAAAAATACCTTCCTTTAAAGTGAAATATTATTAAAAACCATTAAAAACAAGTATTAAAGGTATATAAAAAATTAAGTAATTTTTAGGCGTGTCAAATTCCCCTAAACTTAAACATTACTTGTCCTCAAGTAACGCAATAACTTTAAAAACCAAATTTATTGATTTGTGGTTGTGGGTTTCAGTAGAGTTTCCTATAATTTCATCTCAAAAATATTAGAGTATATCTCAGGAGAAATTCTAGTAAATCAACCTAGAACTAGAGAGTAAGAATATCTCATATTCATCTTAGGAATCATAATTTTCTATTTACTTCAAATGTTACTAAAATTTGTCAAACTAAAGATTCATAGAAAGTTAAAAAACATAATTTAAGCACCTTATCTATACCAATTTGACCAAAAAAAATTTTTTGGAAGTAAGAATAAGCTTAGGATTGTTTCTAAGTCTTTTCATTTAAAAAGATTCGAGTGAAACTAATCTTTTGTTAGGCTTCTCTTCAAGCTTGTCCTCACATGTTATCTTTTTACTTTTATTTTTCTTTTCTTTTTCTTGTCTTTCAAGGTCTTTTTAATCCTTAGTCTTTTTTTTTATGTGAGGATCACTATATATGAATAGGTCTTTAATAATTTTAAATTTCACTATCCTCTTTCTAAAGTCCAAAACTCAAAACATACCCTCACTTTTTAAAAGTGTAAGTATTAGTTTGGAAAAGGTTTCAATAAAGGCTTAATTCCCATAAATAATAAATCTAAGAATCTTAGCTTTTCAATAATTCAACTTCTTTATACCATAAATAGCAAAATGATTTTCCTAATGTTTCCTACAAAATATCTTAACTCTAGAACAGTTTCTTCACATAGGATTTCAACTAAGTTATTTTTCTAACATTCCTAAAATCAAAATTATAGTAACCTAAAGGTAACACCACATACCACAAGTTATTTTAAAAGTGATTTCAAATTAAATACGGGTTACTGAGGACGAATATAGTTAAGTTTTCAAAATTTTTCTTCCCCCCAAACTTGAATTTTTAAATATTTTCCAATAAGTGCAATTGAATATGATAGGAAGAAAATTTTGAAATTGATAAGTACATGCTAAAAATTAAATTGAACTAAAAATGAAGCAAAAAATTTCGTACAAGTACTAAGTATAAAAGTAGACACATATAATTTTCAAGTTTGCAATAGAAGGAACTGCTATATAATAAATAAGGCTTGAATATAAAGAAAAGTCGATCTAACACAAAGAACACTAACATTCATTGCATAAAAACAAAGATTCAAGCATGATTCACTACACAACACACATATATCAATCCACACAATCAACAAACTTAAAGACACCTACATAACAGAGTTTGACACATAAACAAAAACACACTTTCATTAATAAGCACACCAACAAAAATAACCATGGGGTGCCTCCCACGAAGTGCTTGGTTTAATGTCTCCAGCCCGACAAAGGATTCCACCAGGATCAAAGATTCTAGAATTCCTACTAAAACCTCAAATTGTAATTTTTCTTTCATCTCTTCCTTTTCTGATTGATTCAGATTATAATTCCTCATTTTTCTTTCTACCAGTATTCTTCCAATAATTTTCTCAATTTGCATATTAATTTCATACTTAAAATTTATAAAAAATGGATCTCTATATGATAATTCAAGATCTACCAAATTTTGGATCTGATTCTCTCTAATAATTCAGATTCAAGATCAAATTTCTCCAGGTTACTCTTTTATTTCAAGTTATCTTCTAATTCATCCCTTTGGGATACTACTATAGGATATATTATTGGTTCAATTATCTCATTCATAAAGCTAGTTATTGCATGATCCCTAAACTTCCTTTTTTTGCTAAGAATCTCCTTCTTAAACTTCATATAACTGGGCATTTATTAAATGCATTGGTAAATGGAATATTTATAATTAATTTTTTGAATTCTTCTATAAATCTTGAGAATTGTTGGTATAATTTTTGTATCAAAATTCTCTGAGGAAATGGTGGAGGTGGTCTTTTCTATCTATCTTGGTTGATGAAATAGGTTTTTCTAATTCCTTAGAAATTTCTTCCATTAGTATTTTAATCTCCTTATCCTCATTTCTCAACTCAAAGTTCTTTTGAAACATATCCGCTAATTCTCTTCAAATTTTTAGTTCGTTATCTTTATCTTTCTCATTGTTGTTTTCCTTAAGGTCTAACTGAGGGTCAATAAGTAAAATCTATATAGGATAATTGTTAACTGCATCAACAATTTACTCCAATTGAATTTTGATATTCATAATTGTGGCCCCTTGACTCTCCAGCTCACTCTGCATTTGAATAAAAAACTCTTCTAAAAAATTCTTCTCCACTTTATGTGGGTTGAAGTTAAAATTATGAGGAAAAAAAAAGTTCATCATTAAAATCACCCTGACTATTCTAATTACATGTCTGATTAAATTGATTAGTTCATCATTAAAATCACCTTGACTATTCTAATTACATGTCTGATTAAATTGATTATCATCTCAAAATTAGTTTTTGATACACCTAAAATATATAATATTTTTCTACACATTTGTATACCTATTTTTGAGATATTGCACTTTAATAAAAAGTATTTGTGTTTTTTTTGCAGGTACAATCAAATGGATGGAAAATGCTAAAAGGAGTGAAAATGGTCAAATTTAGTGCAAAATGAAGAAGAATGCAAAAATGAACTGGGGAACCTAAGCGCCTAGTCAGATGCCTAAGTGTCAGAGGCACCGCGCTTAAGTACTAGGTACCCTGCTAAAATGTCAGAAGTAGTTAGTTGATTAATTATTTAAATTGAGCTTATTTTTGAAGAGGTGTTTGAAGAAACCCTTGAAAAAAATGTGGGAAATAGCCCATGGATATGAAAATTCATTCAATTAACTTATGAGGAGGCAACTTCTAGAAGATTCATTGAATGGAGACACCTTTTTGAAGAGACACCAAGGCGCCCCTTGGGCCCCTTGGATTTTTATGGATTTTTATAAGAAAAGACTTAGATTTTCCAGGAGAGTAGGCCAGCCATCCATCAAACTTCACAGTCCATCGCTGCTGCCTGCCAACATTATTTTATTTTATTTTATTTTATTTTTTTATGTAGTGTTAGTTTGTATTGTGAGAGAAGGAAGAGAATTTAATGGAACTTCAAGGCATTTGGTGGAGAGAATTTGAAATAAGTGTTTATCTTTGTGTCTACACCTGATTTTAATTTAAATTTCTTGTTTGTGTGCATGATTTCTACTTTTAAACTCATGTGTGGCTATATTTTCTTCATGGATTTTGAGTAATTTTATTATCTTTTTCCTTAAAATGATAATTAATTAAATATTTAAAGAAAGTTGTGTGAAGTATTAGACTTCAATGTTGGAAGAAGTTGTGATGATTCAAAACCTTGCACTTTGTTTACTTCCTGATTTGGCCAATTAAGATGTTAACACCTCTTGTGTGAACATGTAAGATCTGAGATGGTATTATATCAATCAATAAATGATTGGAATCACATATTGATTTCATGAATGAGAATGTAGTTCATCGGGTTGAGTACAAATAAATAGAGAAATAAACTTTTCAAGGGTGTAGAATTATAAGACTTTAGAGTGACAGGCTAAAGCGCCCAATTTGATTTATAGTCTTAGGTTTTGATACAAGATGTTAGCCCCCGGGTGGAGGGAGAAGAGGGAACTCTAGAGTGAGAGCTAGACTATTCAAACTATAGATTAACGAATGTTCTTTATAGCATCTCTAATATGGGTATAGAATATTATTGCTCCTATTTGGCACAACACATTTAGCATAATTTCACAACAAAATTTTTATGTTTATCACTGATTCATGATAAGGAAAAAGATATTTTACTTATATTACTTTCATCTTGCAAGGTGTCTTCATCTTGCAAGTATTTTAGTTAAGTTAATTAGTTGCGTACTTTATTTTCAAATTATCAAAAATTATAAAAAATTATCAAAAATTATAAAAAGCAAAAATTATAAAAAGAATCAAAGTCTCATTCCTAATTTAGTATCTTAAGCTTATGTAAGAATATATTGCTAAGTAAACTTTTGTTATCTAAATCTAGTTCTCCCTATGGGTTTGATATTTGAGACTTTGAGACTTAATCAGAAAGTTCTAATCAGAAAGTTCTATATTACTTAATAACGATACGTATACTTACGTAATATCCCATATTTAAAATTATAACCGCATTTTTATTTACTTCATAGTGAAAGATTTACCTATCTTTTGCTTGACACCAAGTTTTTGGCTTCGATGCAAATTAACTATTAAGGAAACTAATCGCATATATCGCATTTTACATCTATCTATACAGAAAATTAAAATCAATTTTTTTGTGTCATTGCTGGGGAGAGAAGAAAAAATATGATAGTAATTTGCAAAAATATTTTCAAAAGAAGTTTTTAGAAAACAAAATTCTAGTAAGTCTTATATAAACTTTAAGATTTATTTAGCAAATATTGTAGTGTCGTTTTCATATAAAGTTATTGTTTGTGTGTTATTATTTTTGTTTATTTTATTTTATTTTATGTGTTTTATAGTAATGTATGTGAAGTTCAGGTTTCGCAGAAATTGTGCCTTATGATTCTGAATTAGAAATAAATATTAAAAAAATTAAAAAATTAAAAATTACTGAAAATTTTCGAGAAATGACAAATCAAAATAATCAAAATGTTGAAGAGTTTAAACCTTTAAGAGATTATGCAAACTCTACAGTGGAGGAACTTCATTGTAGTATTCAAAAACCCACTGTAGTAACTAATTCAGTTGAGCTTAAATCTGCAATTATCTAAATGGTATCAAATAATCAGTTTGGGGGAGCACCAACTGAAGATCCAAATTTATATTTTGCCAATTTTCTAGAATTATGTGCTACATTTAAATATGATGGTGTATTAGATGATGTTATAAGACTTAGATTATTTCCTTTCTCGCTAAGGGATAAAACTAAGATATGGTTACATTCATTTTGACCTAGATTTATCAGAACTTGGAGTGATTTAGCACAGAAATTCCTTACTAAATATTTTTCACCATAAAAAATTACAAAACTTAGAAACAATATTACATCTTTTTGTCAGTTTGAAGGGAAATCTATTTATGAAGCATGAGAACGATTTAAATAACTCTTAAGAAAGTTTTCACACCATGTTATACCATATTGCTTGATAATTCAAACTTTTTACAATGGATCAGTCGAATCTCTTAGATCTAGTATCGATTCCGCTGCTGGTGGTTTATTGATGTCAAAACTATTTCAAGCGCTTATGCTTTAATTAAAGAGATGACAAAAAATAATTTTCAATGGCCTTCTGAAAGGGTAAATCTTAAGAAAGTAGCCAATATTCATGAAACTAATGCTTTTGCCATAATATTAAATCAAGTTGCTGCAATTTCAAGGAAGTTAGACCAATTTGGAATGCATTTTTCTCAACCAATTCCTATTTGGAATGAATTTTTCTCAACCAATTCCTATGGTTAAAGAGAATTCATTAGGCTAAATGGTAGATTCTCAAGAACCATAGAAATTTTGAATGCCATAAATAATAAACAGAATAACCCATATTCAAATTATTGTAACCCAGGTTGGAAGAATTATCCCAACTTTAATTGTTATCCCAACTTTAATTACTTTAATTGGAACAATACTTCGGATGGTAATAATCAGCAATGGGGGAACAACCAAGTAAACCCATTAGGAAACTGGAACAAACAAGGGAATAGTAATTTTAGACCTACTTATCCTGCAGGTTTTAACAGTAATCCACAATTTAAGGAGAAGAAGTTGTTTATAGATGCAGGGGTGTTAATTGGGACAAATAGCAAATTCATTAAGTAATAGATCTTAAGGAACACTTCCTTGTAATACAGAAATAAATATAAAAGACCAGAATAAAGAGCAAGTAAAAGCCGTTCAACTGAGAAGTAGAAGAGAATTGGAAGGTAGAGTTCAAAAAGAGACTGAAGTAGAGAGATAAGAGATTGAAGAACCAAAAGAGAATGCTCTAAAAGGTTTAGAGAAACCTATTTCTCTACTTAAATTTGATTTAGAAAAACCACCACCTCCATTTTCTCAGAGGCTTCAAAAACAAAGGTTGGATAAGTTATTTTCAAAATTTATGGAAATTTTTAAGAAGCTTACAATTAATATTCCATTTGTTGAAGCTTTAGAACAAATGCCAAGCTATGTGAAGTTTATGAAAGATATTCTTAACAGGAAAAGAAAGTTTGAAGATAAAGAGACAGTTGCACTTAGTGAGAAATGCCCTTCAAATCATTTGTCTTCTTTCCTAAATGTTCTTAAGCATTAGTTGAGACATTTAAATACCTACTCTAACAGAGAAAACTCACTTGGAATGATTAAAGGGGGTTAAATCCCTTAACAATAAGCCTAAATAAGGTTTCATAATCAAATTAAACTTATGCTAGGGTATTATAATTTTTTATTGATTTTGTTTGAGTTCCCAACTTCAATCAGCTCTCCCTTATAAGGTGACCCACTGGTGCAAACTCAAAAAGCAAATACACCCATAAATGATATTATTTAATTACCACATTCCCAAATTACCTTAATTGATTTACTTTAGACTAAGGATCATTCCTAGATATTCAACTCCATCATATTAGCAAGACCCTAACCATATGGATAGCTAGCAATGGCTATACAGGTCAAAACCCCTATCTAATAGAAAGAAATTTCTACTAAAACATAAACCTCATTCTTAAAAATTCTTAAAGTAAGTTTGATTTGGAACATGAGCAAGAAGAGAAATTGGATCAATATGAAGATTTAAATAAGTAAGGTTCAAACTATGTTCGAGAAAGTTTTGAAGTTTTGGACACAACAGAAAAAGATACATCATTTTGTCCATCAATTGAAAAACCTCCCGAGCTTGAGTTAAAGTTACTTCCTAAACATTTGAAGTATGGCTTTTTAGGTGATTCACATACATTACCTGTCATAATTTCGTCAAATTTAACTATTGAAGAAGAAGAAAGTTTGATGAAAACTTTAAAAAGTTATAAGAAAGCCTTTAGATGGACAATTGCTGATATAAAAGGAATCAGTCCTTCAATTTGTATGCATAGAATTCATATGGAAGAGAACTACAAACCTAGGGTTGATCCTCAAAGGAGATTTTGATATGGAAGAGAACTGCAAACCCAGGGACAATACTTCAAGGAGATTGAATCCTATTCAAGAAAGAAATTTTAAGAAAAAAATTCTAAAGTAGTTAGATGCTTGAATTATCTACCCTATTTCAGATAATGCATGGGTTAGTTAAATTCACTGCGTTCCTATGAAAGGAGGAGTGACTGTGACTTTGAATGAACATAATGAGTTAATACCATCAATCAACAAGACAATTCACGGGATGGTGAATATGGATTAATTATAGAAAACTAAATCTCACCACAAGGAAAGATCATTTTCCACCACCCTTTCTAGATCAGATGTTGGATAGACTAGCTGAGAATAAATACTTTTGTTTTCTGGATGGATATACTGGTTATCACCAAATACAAATAGCTCCTGAGGATCAAGAGAAAACAACTTTTATCAGTCCTTATGGTACATTTGCTTTTAGAAGAATGCCCTTTGGTTTATGAAATGCACCTGCTACATTTCAAAGATGCATGATGGCTATTTTTTTGTGATTTAATTGAAAAAGGGATTGAAGTTTTTATGGATAATTTTTCATTGTTTGGAACTTCATTTAGATCATGTTTAGAACATCTATCAAAAGTTCTTAAGCACTGTGAAGAGACAAATTTAGTCCTAAATTGGGAAAAATGCTAATTTATGGTAACAGGAGAAATAATTTTGGGACATCAAATTTTGAAAAATGGTATGGAAGTTGACCATGCAAAAATTCAAGTGATTGCTAATTTACCTCACCCAACAAGTGTGAAGGAAATTAGGATTTTTTAGGACATGTTGGATTCTACAGACGTTATATTAAAGACTTTTCAAAAATTGCTAAGCCTCTATGCCAGTTACTTAAAAAAGATGTAATTTTTTGTTTTGATGAAGAGTGCCAAAAAATTTTCAATTATTAAAAGAAAAATTAGTCACTGCACCAATTATTGTTTCACTAGATTAAGAAAAACCTTTTGAATTAATGTGTAATGCTAGTGATTATGCTATTGGAGTTGTTTTATGACAGAAGCATGATAAGATTTTTAAGGTTATCTACTATTCTAGTAGAACTCTTAACGAAGCTCAAATTAATTATACCACAATTAAGAAAGATTTATTAGCAGTAGTATATGCTTTTGATATATTTATATCATACTTAATTAGAACTAAATGTATAGTACATACAGATCATTCTGCTATTAAGTATTTAATGAAAATCAAGGATACAAAATCAAGATTGATAAGATGGGTTTTTCTTTTGCAAGAATTTGAATTTAAAATAGTAGATAGGAAAGGAGCTAAGAATCAATTTGCTGATCATTTGCCCAGGCTTGAGTTAAAAACCCCACTCTATTTTGAAAAAGAAATTAATGAATATTTTCCAGATGAAGAATTGCTTAATTTTAATGAGTGGCGTGTTCCATGGTATGCTAACATTGTGAACTTCATTGTTAGTGATATTATACCATATGGAATGAAATTCCAATAGAAGATAAAATTTGTATCTAAAGTTAAGACTTTTTTTTGGGATGACCCATTTTCATATAAACAAGGAAAGGATCTTATTATTCAAAGATGTGTGTCTTCAGAAGAAACTTATGAGATTATTCAAAAATGTCATAATTTTGATTTTGAGAGACATTTTGGTGTGATAAAATAGCATACAAAATTTTATAATCTGGATTTTATTAGCATACAATATTTAGAGATGTGAATGTTTATATCAAAACTTATGATCGATGTCAACGAGTAGGAAATATTTCTAGAATGAATGAGATGCCCCTCAATTATGTGTTAGAAGTTGAGATATTTGATGTTTGGGGATTAGATTTCATGGGACCATATATGCCATCTTTCAGAAATTTATATATATTATTAGCAGTAGACTATGTAAACAAATGGATAGAAGTTGTTACTTTACCAGGATGTGATGCTCAAATTTGTTACAAAATTTTTAAGAATGGAAATATATTATAAATTTGGGATGTCGAGAGTAATCATAACTGATAGGGGAAGTCATTTTCAGAAATGCAGTAATGGAGAAATTAATAAAGAAGTATCATATAAATCATAGAATTGCTACTACTTATCATCCTCAGACAAGTGATTTGGTTGAATTATTCAATCGTGAAATTAAAAGAATATTGGAAAAATCTATTAATCTAACTAAAATGGATTGGTCAACTAAACTTGACTATGCTTTATGGGCTTATCAGACTGCATACAGAACTCCTATAGGAATGTCCCCACACAGGCTAATATTTGGGAAAGTGTGTTACCAGTTGAACTTAAGCATAAAGCATATTAGGCTATTAAGGAATTTAATTACAAATTGAAAGATGCTGGTGAGAAAATGTTATTGCAATTAAATGAGCTTGAAGTGATAAGGAATGAATCTTATGAAACTGCTAAGATTTACAAACAAAAGATGAAGATATGGCATGCTTGGAGGATTCTAACAAAAAATTTTCAGCCAGGGCAACAAGTTTTGCTTTATAATGTAAGGTTAAGATTATTTCCAGGCAAACTTAAGTCTAGGAGGATGGGCCCATTTGTTGTGATGAAAGCTTATCCCTATGGAGCTGTGGATATTAAAGATCCTTAAACTGATAAAATATTCAAAGTGAATGGTCACAGGCTGAAATCCTACTTTTTAGGTGACTAAATTAAATTAATTGATTTTCTGATGTTGGGTCAACAAGAATAAGCACTGGTTACGTTAAGCCTATATATTATACTTTTTTGGTGATATTGCACTTTAATTGAAAGGCACTGCATAATTATCTGTGTATTTATTTATATTGTTGTGTTTTTGTGTGTGATTTAGAAAATTCTTATAATATTTTTACCATAAATTGAGTTAGTGATTATTCTAAGACTATAAAAGATGACTTAGACATATTAGAACAAATGTTTGGACGTTAAGTTGATCTGTGCTAAATTGAGCACTAGCGCTTAAGCGTCAAGATTTGGCGCTTAAGCAAGACAATTAAAAAACATGTACGAAATTTGTTTTTTAGAAGTTCTAACCATGAATTGGTTAATTTGAACGTGTAAGAGCTGTTCTAAGACGTTCCTACAAGTTATAGATAGGTTTAGAGCTTATAAATAGAAGGGAATAAAGAGCAATTTCACCACACCTCCATTTAACACTTAAATTCTAAGTGAAAAGAGAGAAATTTTGAAAAATGTCTGCTTGGGAGAGTGATTTGAAGAAGCTTGGGAGAGTGATTTGAATAAGGAGGAAGCAATGAGAAAGAAGTTTATTAGAAAATAATTTTATTAGTCATAGTGTGCAAGAGTTATATAATGGTATCCACACCGTTAGTATCGAAGGAATAACAGACAAAATCACTAAAATTGATGTTAACATAGCTTAAATCAAAGCGAAAGTGATGGAAGTTAATGCACATCTGGATCATATGGGATGGAAACTTAAGATGCAGTTTAGCCATACAAGTTTTATAGAAGAAGCAACCAAGGTAATGTACCTGAAGGATAAGTGGATTGAAGAAGATTCAATCAGAGTTATTAATCATCGTCCGTTCTTTCATATATACATTCCAAATGTTAAAGGAGAGACTAATGATAGGCCAGAATTTGTTCCATCAACTAGAGTGGAATTAAGTTTGTGAATTTGTGTTTATGTGTTTAGTATTTGTTGATGTTAAGTGTGTTTTAATGTGTTTTTATATGTTAATATTGTTTATTGTTTGTGCTAGGAATTTTCTCTTCCGAGACTATTTGGATTGAGAATTTATGTATTTAAAAGTGTTTGTAATTGTTCTTGAATTAATATAAATGTTTTGTTTGTGTGAAATTTTATTTTATTTAGTGTTGAATTGAATTTGTTTAAATCGGTGAAACTTGAGTAAGAGGAGAGTTAAAAGAGGAGGAAGTAGTTGTTACAGTGTTTTGAGACCATAGAGGGTTGGTTGACTTAGGCTAGGATTGCATTTCACTTAAACTGAAAAAATTAAAATTTGTGCACTGGCGCCTAAGCGCCAAAACCCACGCTTAAGCACTGCCTAAACCGATAGACTGGTGCCTAAGTGCCAGTTCATGAAAACCAGTTTACGAACGGTATTAAGTTCCATTAACGTACCTTAGCTTGCCTTCTTCCTCAATTTTCTGTGATTTTTAGGATAGGGCATCACCTATTTTGAAGATTTCTTAGTGGATTCAAGCCAAATTTGTTAGATTTAATCTTCTTGAGGTAAGAGTTTCACTTCTATGCAAAATTTTTTTATTTTCACCATGTATTTTGAGCACATTCAAGAGCTACCCAAAAATCACTATTCATGGTGAAAATTTTAGAAAAATTGATGGAAAATGCATGGATTTGTTAGTTTAAGCTTTTAGGAGTTGAGTTTAGTGATTTGAAGTTGATTGTGGGATTTATTTTGAATTTTATACATTTTTTAGAAAATGGCACCAAGAATAAAGAGAATTAAAGGGAAAGCTTCATTTGATTCCAGTAAATTTGTTAGTTCGAGAGCTCAGGATCGATATAGCAATGCACTGCATTCGAGAAAATTAATTCCTAAGCAATGTCTTAAAAATTTAGGAGTTGTTGAAGAGTTGATAGTTAGCCACTAGTGAGAGCGATTCTATTATTATTCTGTTGTCACCGTGATTTTAGTGGTACAAGAGTTCTATGTTAATCTCTCAGAGGCTGATGAAGAAGGAGTCATAGTGAGAGGGGAGACAGTGACATTTTCTCCTAAGATAATTAATCTATTTTATGAATTGCCTCCGAGTACTTTGTGTTTTTATTCAAACTATAGTCTTGCTGAGGAGGATTTAGACAAGGTTATTTCATCTTTGACTTTTGGGAGAGGATTATGGAAGATTACAAATGAAAGAAGGTTAAACTTTTCTACTTCAAAGTTGGATGCCACTACAAAGGCATGACATTATTTTATTTATACTTGTCTTCTGCCTACAAATCATTTGAGTGAAGTGACTCGAGATATAGCAACTTTGAACTACTCTATTCAGTAGTCCAAGCTTATTAACATAGGAGGATTGATTTATGGAGTTATTATCAGTTTTGCTATCGCTGCTACTACTACGGGTTTGGGATTTGCATCCTTGATATTTTCATTATGCAAGCAGGCTGGTGTTAGATATCATAGTTGGGAGGAGATCTTATAGTCACTGAAGCCCATTACCAGTGTGAATGTGAAGACTTATTCACATTATTCTATTTTTGGTTGGAAGGGTGGATTCCTCAGTAGTTCTGCTGCTTCTACTTCATGAACCTCTACTTCACATGCTTCTACATCATGAGGTCAGACTTCTAGTTCTGATTCTGAGACTTTAATGTTGGAAGAAGTTGTGAAGTATTAGACTTTAATGTTGGAAGAAGTTGTGATGATTCAAAACTTTGTACTTCATTTACTTTCTGATTTGGTCAATTATGATGTTAATACCTCTTGTGAGAACATGTAAGATCTGAGATGGTATTGTC
The DNA here is from genome assembly GCF_001263595.1 of Phalaenopsis equestris. Lineage (NCBI taxonomy): Eukaryota > Viridiplantae > Streptophyta > Magnoliopsida > Asparagales > Orchidaceae > Phalaenopsis > Phalaenopsis equestris. The sequence goes on from NW_018164960.1 coordinate 72,873, forward strand.
TCAATCAATAAATGGTTGGAATCACATCACATATTGATGAATTGATTTCATGAATGAGAATGTAGTTCATGGGGTTGAGTGCAAATAAATAGGGAAATAAACTTTTCAAGGGTGTAGAATTAGAGAACTTTAGAATGACAGGCTAAAGCCCCCAATTTCATTTATAGTTTTACGTTTTGATACGAGATGTTAGCCCTTGGGTGGAGGGAGAAGAGGGAACTCTAGAGTGAGAGCTAGTATCTTTCCTGCCTAGCCGGTCTTCATAAGATTAGCTAATGTTCTTTAGCTAATGTTCTTTATAGCATCTCTAGTAAGGGTATAGAATATTATTGCTCCTATTTGGCACAACACATTTTACATCTATCTATAGAAAAAATTGGGATCAATTTTTCTCCTCGTAAATTATTATTCCAGTTATAGTTTGAATGATATTCCCAACTTGGGTTGTATTAATTGGAATAAGGATTGTATATCTCATGGCTAGTTTCAAAAGAATTAGTTTCAATCAATTGTCCCAATACAAATAAGTTTTCTTCAATATTTGAGAGCCCTTGAGGATAACTTTCTACATATTGATCTAACTTCCTCGCAAAATCTGCAACCTAAGAAGGTAAAATGGTAAGCATATCTCCTTGAAAATTCACTACTCTATTGCGGTTTACTCTTCCGAAGCTACTAGCATTATAATCCAAATCTGAATATTCATTATATTGTTGATCCTCCATTTTTACATTAAATTCATGGATTCTTTTCTAATTCATATCCTCCTAAAAGTTCTCTCCAAATCTGCGTCATAAAATTCAAGGTCTGCAGCTCGTGAACTATGCATATAAATTTAAAGACTTATCTAATATGACAGAAATTAAAAATATTTCTGGTATTTTAGATTTTTTTTAAAAATAAACACACTCAAACACACTAGATAATAATACTATAATTTTCAATCTAAGTCATATAGGTTTAACTAAAATTCTCCTATAGTTCTTATTGTTGCTTTCTCGATAATGACGCCAAAAACTTGACCCTACCCGCAATTATGCAGTAATTTAGCTTTCAAAAGATGGCAAAAAACTTAAACCAATTTATATTTAGCGGCTAGTGTGCAAAATTAAAATGTTATGAAATTTAAAAAATAGTTTACACACTAGGGTACTATGGAAGTATACGTATCGTTTCAAGTAATATAGGGTTTTCTTTAAAGACCTCAATATCGATCCCACAAAGAAGCGAGGTAAGAATTTTTTTTATGTTGATTCTAGTCTACTACTATCAGGTCTTAAATTAGAATTTTCAAAAATTTTCCTTTTCTTCAATTTATGAATTTACTATAAATTTAAAGTTAACTAAATTAACTAATAACTTAATCTAAGGAGACTGGTTAAATTTTGGAAGGTTCTTATATAATTAAAATTCTTTTCCCCATGAGATGAGATTATAATCAGTGAAGGAATCAAATATTTAAAGTTGAAAATGTAATTTTCTGAAAAATTAGAGTAATTATATTCTTTATCCTCTTCATGAGCGACAAAGAACATTGGCTAATCCAGAGTTTAGTCCCTAAATCCGTGATTAGGCTGGGAGTAGTTAGGTTGGGAAGATACTAAGCCAGCACCTTAGGGTTCCTACGTTCCTCTCGCCTGAGGGCTAACATTTTATTTTAGTTTCCAAACAACTTGACAAAATTAGGGATTTTAGTCTGTGACCCTAAAATCATCAATTATGCGTCCATCAAAGTTTATTTCGCTATTTATTTGCACTCAACCCCATGGACTACATTCACATACATGAAATCAAATGTGCATCCACTTCACTGAGAATTACACTGCCCTCTCAGATCTTGATGTAATTACAATAAATTTTAACACTACAACAGAACTTCATTGTAATGTAAATGTTGTTCAAGAAAAAGCCATCATAATTTTGAAATAAAAGAAATCTTCAAACCATTCTAATCCTGCATATGATTAATTCTCATCACAAGAGGAAAGAGTAAGGAAAAACTACTCACTGTGCATGGAGAAAACACATGGATTCCTCATTGCAAATGAAATAAAAAAAACTATTGCAATAATTCAAAGAAAATACAAAAGAGTCAAAGATTATCTTTACAAAAGATTCATGCCCTCCTTGCACAGTAAATAACAATCCCTTACATTTCTTTCCACATCAAAAAAGCCACCTAGACTCCACAAGAGACTTCTCCTCTTACACACACGCGCGCGCTTGCTCAACCATGAAGAGGCAAACCAAACTCCTCTCCAAATCTCTTTTAAACTCCCCCTTCTAGACTCCTCTCCTAAAAGACACCAGCCCCCCTTTTTAAAGAGAAGGCAAGCACCTCCTTTTTCTAAAAGACGCACCTCTTCACTCCATGAGACACACTTCTTCACATTCAAAATGTCTAGATTTTTTGTGCCACTCTTTGGGGTGTGCATAACAGCCAGTAATTTTCTAGAACATCCCATAATAGCCCAGAATCACCCAAAATTCTTCTAATAACCATTTTAGGTGCCTAGGTGCCAACTTTTGGTGCCTAGGCACCATTTTCCCATTGTGACTGGCACCTAGGTGGCATTTTGGGCACCTAGACGCTACATTGCAGGCAACTCCACCGTTTTGTCTTGTTTCGCTCCATTTCAGCTTCATTTTGCCCCTTTTCAGCTCTATTTCGCCCCGTTTCAGCTCTGTTTCATTCCTAACTATTATACCTACAACGTAAGCATGAAATCAAAATTTATTTAAATTTTATTTTCATTCAACAAAATGTGTTAAATGTAAAGGAGATTAAGCATAAAAAGACATAGCGAAATGTACCAGGTTAGAATTTTTTTCCTTGCTCGTTTTGATTGAAATTACACCATTTTTGCTTCATTTTCTCTTAAACTCCATTTCTTGTACTTGAAACCAAAAACATACAAAAATAACTTCCTTTAAAGTGCAATATCATTAAAAAACATTAAAAATAAGCATGAAAGTTATATAAAAAATAAGGTAATTATTAGGCGTGTCATCGAGAAATAGTTCTCAAAGGACAAACCATTCCCTTATGGTGCAATGTTTGAGTGCCCTGATATTAAGGAATAGAAGCAATATGTTATGCATATGGCTACATATCATGTTCTCATTCATATTCTTAAAAAAAAGGTTTCTATTAAATTTTATTTGATATCAAATGAGGTTATTTAATATGCATGTTATTTGTTAAGGTTGTAAATGCAATAATTTATACAATTTATTTTGGTTACGAGTTTTATTTTTATTTTTAAGTTTTAGGTTAGAGTAGCTTGTTTTTTTTTTGGAAGAAAACTGAGTCCATGCAAAAGCACGAACACAGGCATCGACCTATAGTGTGGGAAAATCTATCAAGCAAGCATAATACATAGACAAAAAAAACATATGAGTGTCAATTCTAGACCTTTGTCAGACTCATCGATCGACATCATCTGAAGTATCATTGACGGCATAGTTAAGGTTCAACCTTTGCTTTGTTCTTTTTTCTCTTTTGGATATTTAGAATTTTAATAATTGACTAACCACAACACCTCCTAACTCTATAAAAAAAAATTGACTCAAGAGAAAAAACCTAGGTTACTGTGATAGTTTTATTACTTTTAATTATAATAGTGTTGCAAAATAGAGTCAACACATTATAGAAACATGTAAAATAAATCTACCACAACCTAATGTAAGAGAAAATTTCTACGTGTCCTAGCAAGTTTTAAACGGGCAAGCAACATAATCAAATAATACCATCTCCGATGACGTTTAAGAAGTTGGTGCCTTATCATGCTGAAGATGAGTGAATTAGTACAGTGAGTTAATTTTATTTTCTATCAATACAACCCAAAAAAGATTCCAATTGCTTTCCATCATTTTGGGGTGTCATAGTCCCCTACTTAGCCTAGAGAGGTAGTTCAACCGACTCCGATCGAAACATTTTTATCAACAACCATGATTTGCATTGTCTAAGAGAGTTTTATTGATCCAAATAAAAGGAATTAAATTTTTGTTCGAATATATTAGTTCAATAGGGATTTTATTCAAGTTATAAGGTCTTTAGGGATTTTAGGTTCCTAAAAACTTTAGTTTCTTAAAACTTCTTAACCAATTTTAATTGTTTTCATAGGATGTCATTTTTATAAAATTTTGAGATGACCTGGATAGGATCCCATGGTTCTGTCATCCCGAGGTCTTTAGATTTTGCAATCTTCTTAGTCACAAGTGACTGTAGGAATCCTTGTTAGCAATTATGGGTTACCTCATCCAAGGGTTTTCCTGTAAAATGAGGTTTATTTTTAGGACTTATGTTTAAGTATTAGTGCTTTTTATGTTGTTTTTTATTGTTTTTATAGTTATTTATTTTAGGTGGGTTAGGTATTTAAGGGGAATTTTTATAAATTTGTAGCTTCTTCAGTTAACCCACTCTGTCTTCTATATTTAGTTTAAGCTTGGTTTGAGGATAATTTTTTGAGTTGAACCATGTGTGCTTTCATCCTTGAAGAAGAGACTGATAACACACCTTGACTCTTATTGTTGATTTAGTTTGTTGAAATTATCGGTCTTAATCTTAAGGGTTTTGTTAACTTTTGTTGTTAAGGATATATTTATGTTTTTGTTGAGTTGATGTTCTTGATCATTTTCATTTTTTAAAATTTATTATATAGAAGTTTATTCTTGGTTTAGGGTGACTTTGAGTATAGGCTTCCTTACTTTAGAGGGGGGGAGGTTAATTAATTGGTTTCTAATGAAGTTTTAGGATTTAAAGTTAGAATGATGTTCCAAGTTTTACCCCTAAGGGTAGTTGCAAATATTCAAATCTCTATTGATTTTATTGTTGAATTACTGGTTTAATTTTTTATGATTCTTAAATTTTGGAAGTTCATATTTTAATATGTTTCTTTTAAATGATAGGATTTTTAAAATTACTACTAAGGGTAAATTGACTTAGGATTGTTTTAGCATACTAATCCTCCCTAAACATTTTCAAAGAGGGGAATTAGTGAATTAATGTCTTAATTTTAGTTAAGTTTGTTAATCGATTTGTAAAGTAAGAGTGCTTTCATAATTTGGGGTAATTATGAAATTGTCTCTTTTCAAAATTAGGGAATACCTTAATGACTTCATTAAGTCCTAAAATTAAGGTTCCTAAGTTAAATTCTTATGTTTTAATTAAATTTGGGAGACAACGGGCTAAATGTAAAGTTTTCAAATTTTGTAAATTTACCCTTCATATGTTTACTTTTATTTATTTTAATTTTCAAAAAATCAAAATTATAATTTTAGTGTACAGAATTATCATTTTAGTGTACAAAAGCCCTATTCAAAATAAATGTAATTCTCATAAAAAATTAGCATTTTTTGTGATGGGGGTATCCTCTATCCTTGGAAAAATCAGAGAAGATCCACAAGGACAGAGGGAACAAGCTCAAAATTTTATTATTTTTATTTTAAATTTATTTAATTAAAATACTATTTGGAGAATTTAATTATATAAAATTAAATATAAGCTAATTAATTTAGATTTTAATTTTTTTGGTTTTCTTTATGTTCATTGTGTTTAGAGGTATTTTTATTTTATTTTATTTTATTTTTATTCTCTTTGTTAAGCTAAGAATTTTCAAAATTTAAATGGATTTTCTATATTTAAATAATTAAGGAAATTGACATCATCTACTTAAACCAATCGTTGCCACGTTAGCACCGTACACGAAGACGTTATCATGCCTCGTTCCACCTTTTGCTAGCCGATGATTAGTGTGATCGAAAAGCATAGACTTATTTTTTGTCAGAAACACCATTGCATGGTGGAATTTAATCCAGACCACTCATTTCAAACAATGCAGATCAAATGATTTTATGTCATCGTCCCTTACATGATGGAGAGTGACCACTGCATACATTCAAACCCTAAGATCTTGAGCTATACTTAACCAAATTGATCCATGATTGATCCTCAAGCTAGATATAACCTTAAAGAATATAACTATATTCCTATGTGGGCATGCATTGTTAATTTGTCTCATAAAAGGCCAAACTGTATAGGAAATTAAGAAATTTTGTGTCATTACCAGCATCTCACTCTTTCACTAAGGGAGTGGAGAGCCTTTTGTGCATGGGAGGCTCTTGGGTTTTCCCTATTTGTAGCCAAGGGTAGTCATTTGAGAACTCTAGTATTACTTAAGGTTCTATGGTGGCTCCTCAGAGCTTGGGAAGAAGATTATAAGGGCATTGGGCGATGAGGGGAAGCTTTCTCAATCCTTGATGAGCTTGAACATGGAAGATCTAATGGATAGGAGGATGGCATAGAAAGGGCTTAGGGTGATTGGGAAAGTCTGTTTTGGGTTGCTTGACTCAGTTTTTGGCTGAGTTTGACTCCTCAAGGATTAGACTTGACTGGGTTGAACTTGGATTCCTTGTGTTGGTGCTTTTGATTAAGTGTGCTCATTTTGTCTTCTAGTGTTTGTTTTAAGTTTGATTTATTTTAATTACTTTCTAATGTGTTTCTTGTGCAATGGTGGGTTATTTTAAGTCATTTGTGTATTTTGGGTTTGGAGCTTTAGGCTTGGGTCATAGGCCTTAAAGTTTAGGTTTGGGCCATTGATGGATTGATTGTTAGTCTTTCCCCTTTGGTCCTTTAAAATTAGTTAATTTAGTTAATTAGATTAGTTTATTTAATTAAGGGTTTTATTTATTTTAATTTGAATTGAATTTTAAGTTTAAATTGGTGATTTTAGTTTTTCTTATTCTTATTTTGGTTGGCTTGGATTGATTTTAGAATTTAATGATTTTTAATTTTTGATATTTGGTTGGTCATAGATTTTTCATCCATTTAACTTTAACTTAGGTAAATTTAATTTTTTATTTTTTTTATTTAGAATTTTGTTAAGGGTTTAGTTTGATGTTTTAGTGCTTGTTTTGACTTTAAGGTTAATTGGGTTTGGGAAAAGAAATTGGATAGGTTCCAAATTTAAATTTGGTGACCCGTTTTTCATTTGGTTTGGTTGTTCTTAGTTTCAGGATTTTTTTAGGTTTTTGATTGGAATAGAGGACTCTACTTTAGTTTAGAACTGGCCACATGTCTAATGGACATTTTTTAGACCAAAGAGAATGTCCACGGCTTTTAGGGGTGGATAATAGGTTAATCTAAGGATTCTAAAGAATCTAAGGTCAATGGATAATCTTAAGGCATATTTCATCTATGGGAATTCAACTTGGGCTTCAATGGTTCAAACCTTAATCATCTCAACCCAAGTTTGAGGATTTGAAATTCTATGTGGGTTTTGGTTCCATCTCTAGGTATATAAGAAAGCCACTAGGAAGATTATGAGGCTATACCCTAGGTTCCTCCAATGAGGATAGGGCTCATAAAAGCTAGGTCAACAAAACAAAAAGTCCAAGCATGGATTTTTTCATGGAAAAAAAACGCCTAAGAATTGATTTTGCTGGAGACATAAAGCCACAATATGGATTTTTTTTTGCATGAAGCATAACATCACAGCAAAATTGTTTTTGCATGAAAAACAAAGCCACAACATGAATTTGTTTTTTGCATGAAATAAAAAGCCACCACAAGAATTTTATTTGCATGAAACATAAAGTCACAATATTACATTGTATAGATGATAAATATAAAGGAGAGCTAGGGTTAAGGTGTAAGTCATATGACGTGAGGTATGGGTGTGTTTGGGTGAGTGTATATTTTGACCATTGGGAGAATGAGGAAAAATGGAGAGCTAGGGTTAGAGTTAAGACCATGGGATGTGAGGCATGTGTGTGCTTGGATAAGCGAATACTTAGGGTAAGGGAGAGAGAGAGGATGTGTTGGGGACTTTGGGCTAGGGTTTCTGGTATAAGATAAATAGGTATAATGTGTGAGGTTTGGGAATGGGTTTTGTGTATAGGAGACAGAGAGAGGGTGAGTGTGAATAATGTGGGCAACTTTTTCAAGTAAGTGAGAGAAGGTTGAGTGTGAGGAAAGTGGGCTAGTATTTGGGTAAGAGAGAGAAAGGGAATGAATGTGAGGAAGGTTGGCCAAGATTTCATGTAGGAAAGAGCGAGAGGGTAAGTGTGAGGTAGGTGGGCTAGGGTTTTAGTTATGAGAGGAGGAGTAAGTGGGGAGAGGCTTAAGAATCGAATGTGGGTAGTGAGGATGAATGGGTAAGGTTTAAATGGTTTAGGATTTTAGGTAAGAAGGTGAGTGTCAGGTGATACACCAAAATAATGTGTTATTTTAAGTATACATTTTATGCTTATTTTTGGTGATATTACACTTTAAAGAAGGGTATTTTCATGTTTTTGTTGCAGACATATCAATGTTAGGCATTTGGAGCAAAAGTAGCAAAAAGGATGAAATTTGGAGCCAAAATAGCGAGTTCTGTGATTCTGGAACCTGAAGCATCATTTTATAGAGAGCTGGTGCCTGAAGCACCTGAATTAGCTTCTAAAGCGCCATTTTACAGAGAGTTGGTGCCTGAAGCGCCAAAATCCAGAACAACATGATCTTAAGCAAGTTTGCAACTGAAGCGCCAGAACCAGTGTCTAAGGCGCCATAGATGATTTTTTATGAATTAAGGAATTTTAGGATGAATTTTGCACAAATTTTGAAGGGGCCACTTGTTTTAAAAGCCTCATTGAGTGATTCAATTCATCTAAACACTTTGAAAGATTCTTTTATGAAGGGATATGCCTCTCTGATCAATAGATATATCTCTTAGAATTTAAAAGGGTTGACTTTTGAATAGAATTTTGGAGGAAATTTTAAATTTTTTTTAGACGGAGGCGGCCTCAAATAAAAGAGAGGGAAGTCTAGGGCATGAAAGGAGGCAAGAAAGGGGATTTTGAAGGTTCAAAGGAGGCCTGAAGAGAGAGAAAAAGTCAGGGGCTTGGAGATTTTCTTCTAGGGTTGTAAGAGGAGAGGGAAGGTGAGAGATTTCATCTTCATTACACTTCTAAGAGAGAATTGAGAGTGTTTGTAAAGAGGGAAAAAGCTTAAAGAGAACTTCTAGGGATTTGCTTGGGAAGGATTGTGAGATAAATTGCGTCTTTTATTTTCTTATTTTTGTAAACTCATTTTTCTATATGAAATCTGTGTTTTGTTGTTTCCTTCTCATGAATTCTGATTAGTCTTTTTTATCATTCTCCCTACTTTGAGATATGGTTTTGTGAAGAATTGATTTTATTTTATAATGTTTTAAATGTTAAAAATTTGTGATGATTTGAACTCCGATCTTCATTTACTTTTTGATCAGATGAATTGAAATGTTAAAATGTGTTGAGAAACATGTGTTCCGTAAGGGCTATGATTTCTACAACATAGTTAGAATAACATTTGATTTCATGGGATAGAATGTCATCCATGGAGTTGAGTGCAAATAAATAGGTAAATATACTTTGTTGGATGCAGAATTGTAGATTTTAAGGTGACAGGTTAAAATCCTCAATTTGGTCTAATTAATCGGAAACTAATGCGAGATTGTTAGCCTTCAAGTGAGGGAGTAGTGGGAGCTCTGGAGTGGAAGTCAATATCCTCCCAACCTAACTACTAAATTAGGGACCAAACTTTGGATTATTTAATGTTCTTTATACACTTAGAAAAGATTAAGGAATAGGATTGTTCCTATTTGGCACAAAATAATTTTATATATTTGTAAATGATTTTAATTTCATCACAATCCATATACTCATTGTGAAGGGGAATGATGCTTTCTTAAATTTGAACTCTTCAGCACAAAAAATTTGTTTACTTTTCATAAGTTTACTTTTGAATGTTTAGGAATTAGTTTGATTAACTTAGTTCTTTTAAGTGCATTTTATTTAGAATAAACTTTATTTCTTTAGATTCAAATTTCATACTTTAGTTCTATAGTTTGAATTGTGCTTTATATTATAATCATAAGAATTTACCTATAAGCATTTACAACTTCCGAGTGAGATCGATATCTAGGATTCCATTAGAGCTCTTTATTATTTTAGCGCTACATAGGCTTGTGTTATTATTAGGTGATTTGGCAGTTTAAATATTTTTAAAAGATAAAACTATTTTTATTAAAATTATTTTTGTTAGGGTTACATCAAATATTTATTATTATAAATGTTGTGTTTATTTTGTAATATTAAAAAATATTTGCAAAAGTAACACACAAAAATCTGCCGCATCATGAGGAAGTTATGTTAGGGCTTTGGGTGAGAGAGGGAGAGTGATTGGAAGAGTTCTATGTTTTTTTCATTATTAGTAAGAGTGAATGAGGAAGGTTTAGATGGTGAGAAAGGGTGGAGTAAGTTTTGACCATGGAGAAAAGAGAAGGAGAAGGTGCGAGTGTTTAGGTGTTCTGGCCTTGGAGAAAAGAGAAGGATAAAGTGTGAGTGCTTAGGAGTTTTGGCCATGTAGATAAGACAGGCAGAAAGTGTGAGTACCTATATAATTAATTTACAAACCAAAAACTTATTGAAATGTTGGAGAGGAGAGTTTACACCTACTGGATTAAAAATACTTAGTTTCTTTGCTTGATTGAAGTTAAATCCTTTTGGTTTCCTTTGGAAAAAGAGGGAAGAAAGAGTATGGTGAGGTTTTTGTTAAGGAAGGAAGAAAAACAAGAGGGGTGGTAGAGAAGAATTCGCCCAAGTAGGGAAGAAGAATATGGTGAGGGACGAGTGAGGTGTTTTGGCATACAAAAGAAAAAAAAGAGGATTGTAGAGTGAGAGAAGGTATTAGCTTGGAGAGGAGATAGAGTTGAAGGGGAGTTTTCCACCAGGATAGTGGGTTTAAGGAGGGAAAGGGTTGAGGGCATGGTTAATTGAGGAAATGAAGAAAATTTGAAAAATTATAAGGAAACTTCAAATTTTGGGGGGTGGTTGGAGGTGTTTGTGGCCAAAATCAAAACGGTGGCTCAATAGAAGAGAAAAAATTAAGAAATTCACAAGTAGATTTGGTTTTTTTTTTTTGTGGTGATCTCCATCTCAAGATATTTCAATTCAAAGTAGCTAGGTGATTATGGGTAGTTAGGGGTGGTTATGGAAAAATAATTTTATCTTGGCTCATTTGGTTCAGAAAAAAGTGAGAACGCGCTGGTGAAGTTGGTTTTGGTCAAGATGGGCCATATCTCAAGATATTTCAATTCAAAGTGGCGCTAGGTGGACCCCATCCTAGGAGACCTTTGTTTATTCTGAATGAATATTATTAAGGGTTATGATTGATTATATTTAGCTTTTTAGGTCACATTTACTTTAGTAGAATTTTACTTTTAATTTGAGTCCATTTTGAGTTATTTAGTGTGATTATTCTTTTTATTATCGAAAAAAAATCTATATTATCGTAGGGCTTAAAGCATACACAAAAGAAGTCTAATTTTAGCACAAGTAGGACCATTTGAAAGGATTTGATGATTCGGACACACTCACGCCGTTTGTTTTAAGAAAAAATACTTGGTTTAAATTTTTTTATGTAGAACCATTTTTAATGTAAGAAAACTCAAAAAAAATGTTTAACGTAAAAAGGATGTTTGATTATCATCAAAGTGGTTTGCATGCTTCTCATATGTGATAATAAGCATCATTTAGCTTACAAGATTGAAATATAATTACTGCGTTGATCTATGTAGAAACAATAATTTAAACAATAATTTTGGGGTGATGGGAGCATTGTTCATGCATGAAAATAAAAGTAAAATATTTTAAGTAAAAATTATATAATATAATCATCAAACCTCTTTACATAGTTTTTTATGTGATAATAAACATCATGCAACTTTCAAAATTAAGTTTAAATCTCTACAATAATCTGTGGAGAAATTGATAATTTTGATCGGTATTTTGGTTTAAGCTAATTTTTTGTTTAATTTTAGAGTTTAGTTGAAGTTGGTTATGTTTGGTTCTTTTTTAGTTTACTTAATTTCAAATTCAATTTAGTTAGATTTTAATTTTTGCTTAAATTAGGGTTACTTAGGTTTTAGGTCAAGTTGGGCTCAAATTATAGCTTATCTGAGTTCAATTCAGTCTTCTAGTGACACTATAAGGGAGTTCTTATGTCCCAATGAGATTAGATATAAGACAAAGAAACTGGTTGACTAAAAATTATGGTTAATATAATTCAAATTTAATTCTTAATTATTTAATTTATTCAACACGTAATAAAATATCCCCAAGTTTATACTATTATTTACCATCAATTAATCATACGGAATTCTAGCATTCCCCAAGTTTGTTTGATAGCAAAATCTTTAGAATGTAAAATTATTTAATAACTTTTCTTAGGTAATAGATACTCTTGCAATATTATCTATTTTTAATGAATAACAGGTAAATAATAATAAGATAAGTTCTTTCTTAAATAAATATTTCTTTTGAACTTAGTTTTTGTGGTGCTTAAGAATGTTGTAGAATATATACTCAAGATACTTGGTTAATTAATTTTCATAATTTTTTTATCACTTATCCTCTATATATTTATAATATAATATCATCTTCTAATTTCAATATAATTAGTTTAAATTGACAAGTTCTTTAGTTATAAGATTATAACAAAATGTCAAGTTTTTTGCATTTGTATAGGACTTGACTTCAAGATTTTTTTTTCTTCTTTTTTTTTACAAGATCATTTTATTGGTAAAATATTTTTCACTTTTTTAAACTAAAAACTATTCCATTTACTTATCTATCTACTTTAGTCAATGTATAAATTTCTACTTTATATGCTATGCTTTATTTGGTACATGTCAAAATTATGATATAAAATGTTAATGATATAAATTTCATGGCATATCAACCAACAAAATTCATATAAATTTAACTACATGTAAGTGTATTCCTTTAAGAGTACTAATTTGCAAGAAACTATTTGTCCTTATGAAATGTTTAATTTTTATTGTTTTAATATAATATTGATTGTATAGTAAATTTAGTGCAAGTTCTATTTAACATTCAAAAATATGTGTTTTTTCTAAATTCTAAGATCTTATTTAAACAAAATAAACTATAGAGTTACATGATAATTATGTTCAATTACTAAAAAAATAACAAAATATGCAAGCAATAATTTTTTTTACATTGCAGCATCGAAAAGCTAGCCTAACTTCCATAAAGTTATGTATATATTATTTAAGAAAAACTTTAGGAAAATTAAAAAAGAAAAAATACATAACACTCATCACCCCAAACTCTTTTTTTCTAAATCTTACAAAAAAAAAACAAATCAATAAAGAGCAAAATAATAAATTTTATTCTCATTTTATTTCTTATTTTTCTCCCTCTCTCTCTCTTTATATTTTAATATTAACATCTAGTATATAAATGCAACTATTTAATTTTGCTTATACAAAATTAAAATTTGATAAATATTCTATTTCATCCTTTTGATAATAATCCTAAGATTGTCCCATGGGGAAAGAGGCTTGGTCAAATTGTTTGACCCAATATCAAATGTAGTCTAGATACTATTTTAATTCGATTAAACCCAACATGAAATATATTGTCCATAATCAAATCTATTGCCTTTCAAATTTACTCAAATTAATTATAATACATTCTAAGGTCACTTGGTGGCATTCATAGCCTAAGTTCGAGCACTTTTGACCGTGGTTATGCCACAATGTTCATTGTAGCCCAAATGACTCTCCAAGGAACAAACCAAAAAAATGCCCTTCAAATCATTTGTCTTCTTTCCTAAATGTTCTTAAGCATTAGTTGAGACATTTAAATACCTACTCTAACAGAGAAAACTCACTTGGAATGATTAAAGGGGGTTAAATCCCTTAACAATAAGCCTAAATAAGGTTTCATAATCAAATTAAACTTATGCTAGGGTATTATAATTTTTTATTGATTTTGTTTGAGTTCCCAACTTCAATCAGCTCTCCCTTATAAGGTGACCCACTGGTGCAAACTCAAAAAGCAAATACACCCATAAATGATATTATTTAATTACCACATTCCCAAATTACCTTAATTGATTTACTTTAGACTAAGGATCATTCCTAGATATTCAACTCCATCATATTAGCAAGACCCTAACCATATGGATAGCTAGCAATGGCTATACAGGTCAAAACCCCTATCTAATAGAAAGAAATTTCTACTAAAACATAAACCTCATTCTTAAAAATTCTTAAAGTAAGTTTGAGTAATTCAAGTTCTCTTCCTCCTTTATATTTCTTTTTTGTGTAAGAACTTCAAGTTTTAATAGCACCATAATGGCATCTTAACCTTCACAACAATTGGTAGTGAGAATTTAGGGGAATTTGATTTTATACTCCTACAGCTTCTTAATCCATTGCAGCACTCAATTTGAATCCATACCATGGTATGATCAAAAACCAATTACAACAAAACTGAGTTTCCATTGTTTGTGAAGTGAATTAAATTTTTTTTTTTGAATTAGCCATAAAAATTCCATATTTTCATATAAAATTCCTCAAAAAAACAAAATCCTTAGTATTTCTCAACTCAAAACCAGCAATCTTAGTTGTTTAGGTAGACTAGTTTATCATTAATTCTAATAAAATAAAGCAACCAAGATTTGGTTATAAAGAAGTGATCCAACTCTAAGCCCCAATCCAAGAGATAATAAAGACCATCCATTCTTGAATCACGTAATCCATATTAATTCCATATGGATCACATCCTTTAAAAGCCTTCAATCCTTATCCATCGCATGTAAAGCATATGATCAATTGTGCAAGTACTTGAATGGGATCCAAAGATGAAATTAAACAATTAAACATGAAAAAACAAATTTATATATTTCATTCAAAAATAAAACACAAATGAAAACATTTTATAAAACTAAAAAACAAAAAGGAATCCAAGATTAAAATTAAGATACCCAATTGTCTTTATGTATAGAGATAATTAATATTTTAAGGCATAAAAACAATCATCTAGTTAAAAGAGCACATCAACTCAAATTCATATCAAATCCTTGTGGATGATTTTTTAAGCTCTTCTAAGATTTTTCTAAATTTATCCATAGTGGTTTTAAATCAACTTTAATCTTAATCCACATTTCTAAGTTCATTGAACCCTAAAATCACTTAAACTTTTATAATTCATAATTAAATTATATCTTAAAATTCTAAATAAAACTTTAAATTACGCTTTTTTTTTTTGTTTTTAATAAAGGATAAAGCTTTTCTAAATAAATTAAGATACTTAAACACATTCAAGATTTTTTGCTTAAGGCTACCCTTAGCTTTAGTTTTAAATATCTAAATAATACAAATAAAATGTTAAAAAATATTTAAATAATACAAATAAATTGCTAAAAAATATCTATATTTTTAAATATCTAAATAATTCAAATTAAATTAATAAAAATAAAGCAATATTTTATGAACTCCTAATTATTATCATAAAAAGATAAAATCACCTTAATTGAACTTCGCAAACATAAGCATCACTTAATCCTTTTTAGAAAGTATTACATAATAAATCAAATAATATTAAAATTAATTAATAACACTCAAAATAGGACAAATATTTTATGTGATGATCTTGTGATTTCCCTTGTTCATAGTAGTTGGTTTTACAAAATTCTAAATTAACTTATATAAAAAATAAAAATTAAAGCAAATAAATAATTTAAATTTCAAAAATAAAAAAGCTCTAATTTGCTCCAAATATTTAATGGAAATATCTCTAACTACTTGCTAGTTTTTGGAATTAATTTCTTAATTTTAAAACCTCATAAGAATATTGAATTAAACTTCAATTATTAAAGAATAAAATAGTTTTTAAGAGTTCAAAAAAAAATCTCAATTTTGTCTATAATATACCGGAGGTTACCTCTAACATTAGAAATTAAAAATTTAAATATTGAATATTATTATTATAAAAACTAAGGATCATAAAAATTTAAAAGGTTAAATGGTGATTTATTTGCTTCAAAATTTTGAAAATTTTTAATGATAACTAAAAAAAACAAAAAATTCAAAATTAAATCCAATAAACTAAGAAAAATGCAATCGAATTCACTGTTTGGGGCATCTGTAACTTATTGATTAATCTACTGATAAGTAAGGTAGTGTAGCTATTACAAAATTAAATTTCTATGTAAAAGTCAGACCGCAGCCAAAAAGCTGTCACCGCACTTAGATAGGTGCAGTGTGAAAACACGACTTTCAGCGTTGTCAAAATGCATAAACTCTCAAAACGCAGTTTACCCAAACAGTCCAGGTGAATTTTCAAAACGTCATCACACCAAATAACTGCCACAAACGGACCCTAAGTTCAATCTGCGGTTGCTAAAAGTTTTGTGGAGTTGCTCGGAAAAGAATAGCTGTTAAGATTGTAATACAATAAAATAAAATATGATGAGATAAAATGTAATTATTAAAAACTTTGTGTGCAAATAAATTAGAAGGAGAATTATTATGATATTAAGTTTACTTTACTATAAATAATTTAATAAGTAAGAAAAAAATTTTGGTACGGCCCATACAAAATATGAAATCATAAGAAATTAATGAAAGATATAACTGAAGCTCGAATAAATATTGTTTTTTAAAAAAAAAAGTTTAATTTCTTAGGACTCATAACGTAGAGCTACGTTCGGAGTCTACTGATATGCGGACAAGTGGAGGTAACATAAAAATTTAAAAAAAAAAACGTCGTCCCCCTATTGGACTCCGGATGCATCCGGAGTCCTGATCTAATATTTTATTGGAGCGTCGTCCCCCTATTGGACTGATGCATCCGGAGTCCTGATCTAATATTTTATTGGAATTATGAGCGGCTGGCTTCTCTCTGAGTATAAAAATAATTAGATGCATCCTGCATCCGGAGTTCTGATGTAATATTTTATTGAAGTTCCGAGCGGCTGGCTTCTCCCTATTCGTAAAAATAATTGCATGGTTTCTATAACATTACTCTTGAACAAAAGCTTATTTTCCTTATGATAGCATAAGAAAAGCATAAAAATAAAAAATTCTAAAGGAGAATTTGAGGATTGGACATAGCGTTAGTGGCCTAACCATTGCACCTTGGTTTGCCAATTCTTCATTTGCCGCACTTTTTCACTTTTCATTCTTTCTACTTGACCCAACCCTATCTAATGATATCTGTAAATATAAAAAAGGAGGCATTTACATATTACTACCCAAATTCTATGTATTTACATCTATCATAAAAACTTTACTTCCTACATCAATATCACCATATCACTTTGATTACATTGAAAATAAGACTATTTTAACTCTTAAAAAGTGAAATACATCTTCTCATGATAGTTAATGTGACATGACATATATGTAAAAATTGAAATGTAAGTGTTAGATATGTAAATGCATAGGAATTGAATGATATGTATGTAGATCTTCTTTTAAAAAATCTCATAATCTTTTTCAATATTATAACTCTTTTTTTCATTTTAATATAAGGAAAAATTATTATTTTCTAAAGTTCTTTTATAACCCCACCAACCAAATGAGTCACGAAGCTAGGCATTAGTGTCTCGGACTTTAGCTAAAGGATTATAAGCAGTCCATGCCGATTTTGGCACTAGTGTTCTAACACAACATCTAAAAAGTTTACTTTAGTACTCCTAATTTTCTATTAACTGAAGGAAATATAATGTTATAAACACGAGGTCTGAATAATATATCAAGATTCCAGATGCATTTAGAGTCTAATGGTGGGGCGCCACATGTCAAGTGGGATCCACCGTTTTTAACACGCAAATACCATTGTATTATGGTGGGGCCCACTTGACACGTGACGCCCCACCATTAGACTCCAAACGCAAACTGTGTTAGGAGTCTTGACTCAATATTCTCTCGTTTTACTATAGCTACATGGGAATAATTTATGCACTTAAGCAAGACTTAGTCCACTTAACTACTTAATTACGAAATATACCTATAACAAGACAAATTAATTAAATTTCTCAGCTACAAGATAACACAGTAAAACATCAATTTCAGATATTTTTCATATTTATTTGCCCACTTTGGATTACCATTACAAAAAAATAATTAAATGTGTGCTTATCATGTGTCAAGTTGTCTTTACATGCAAAGAAAAAGTCTATCGATGAAAACAGAGGATAAAAGTTTGATATAATCCAATTTAACTTTTAATGATTTATGACTGGTTAGTGGGGAGTGTAATAGGCCAATTTGCTTGATGAAAATTGAAGGGGCAAGTACATAAATAGCCCTCACAATTTTGCTATTTATAAAACAAGCATCATATTTTATCCATTTTTTAGAGTCTAACTCAAATAAATAATTATATTTAAATCTAATTATTTCATGCAATGATCATGTCCTCAATTTTAAAATAACATAATTCGATTAAATTTAGTTACAATTATTTAACAAAAGTTTATTTTATATGACATTTGATAGATTATAGATAATGAAAGGGCCAATTATTTTGCTATAATATTATAGAAAGAAAAGAGAAAATTGCATTAAATGTTAGCAAAAAGTTCCTCAGGATGTAGGGCAACTTTGAATATTTTTAAAAGTTGGTGTTGATATTTCTTAAAATGTTATATAATATTTATAAGAGTAATTTTCTTTTTAACTTTTGTTGATTGCTAGCTATTTTGAAAAATTTGAAGTAACATAATATAAACAATTTAATCCATCTTATCCAAATTATATAATGTTCTACTATTCCTATCAATGGTGGAGTCAATTTTCTTTATGGGGCATTATCTAGCAATTAAAAAAATCAACTTTTTATTTTTATAATTTGACCTACATATATATACTCTTCATTATTATTATTATTATTATTATTATTATTATTATTATTATTATTATTATTATTATTATTATTATTATTATTATTATTATTATTATTATTATTATTATTATTATTATTATTATTATTATTATTATTATTATTTCATGCAATGATCATGTCCTCAATTTTGAAATAACATAATTTGATTAAATTTAACCACATTTATTTAACAAAAGTTTGCTTTCTATGGCATTTGATAGATTATAGATAATGAAAGGACCAATTATTTTGCTATAATATTATAAAAAGAAAAATGAAAATTGCATTAAATGTTAGCGAAAAGTTCCTCATGATGTAACACAACTTTGAATATTTTTAAAAGTATGTCTTGATATTTCTTAAAAGGTTATATAATATTTATATGACTGAAGGCCCCAGCTTCTACCAACAACTTTAATGATAGTTTAATTTAACTCACAATCTTCACCTAAGTGTCAGGGTTCTTACGTAGGTTCACATATCAAATTCGTAATATAAGGCTTTACTTCAGTCTGATATGTCGATCCCACAGGGAAGATGGCAAAGACTTTGTAGTAATAACAACCTAAGAGTGAATTATAGCCTACTACTTTCATGTTATAGTTTGGAAGATTGCTAAATATGATTTTTCAAACAACTACCCCTAAGTATATTTCTAAACCAAAGTTAAAATTGCTTAGATCAATTAAACAAGTGAAATTTAAGATTGATAAATGTACTTCTCTCTTGTGATTTCCTAGGTAGATTGTAGGTGTTAATTCTATGAATTGTAATGTGGTAGTGACAATAGGAGCATAAGACTCATTTACCCTCTTTCGAGTGCATAAATGAGTATGATTCTAATTTAGGCAATTGTTTCTGTCTGTCACCCGTAAAACTTCTAATTCAAACTATATCAATATGCATTTCCCTAAGTTGCTTTGCATCGTGACTCATCTTTCATAGACATTGGCACAATGTGAATATTCTATATCATTTCACCACCGCTCTTTTGAGTCATATTGGGTCACATCTAATTTTAACAAGTTCTATGACTAGTACAACATGTAAATTAAGTCTAGAGATATACTCAACACATGAAAATAAAGATCAATTCAAAGTATTCACAATCCTACAAATCTGACTTATCTCTTACAATGAAAAGTATAAGAAATCTACTCACTACATATGATAAACACCAAAGAAAACTTCTTTTAATCCAATAAAATTCACCAAATATTTGTTTAAGATAGTAATCAAATAAGATTACACATGATAGTTAGCTTTTGTCCTCTAAAAAGAGAAGCAAAACTCCACCGGACGATGTTTTCCACAATGTTTCATATGATGTGGTCATTCAGATTCTCTCAAATTCCCCTCTCAAATCTTTCTAGAATAAGAGTTCCTACTTCTACCTACTCTCCTTGGATAATTATAGGACTTGAAACTTCTTCCTTACTCTTAAATTTGCCAAACACTCCATCTGAACAGTCAGCACTCGTAAAATAACTCCCAGAGTCTTGCAAAAAGTAACTATCTAAACTGCAGCATCTAGGTGCCCAGTCTGCAGCATCTAGGCACCGAGCTCAGTATGCTTGAAATGCTTGGGCGCCTAAACACCCAAAACCTGACACCAAGGTGTTTAACTACAACACCTTGGCATCCAAAGTGGGCGCCTAGACACCATACCATAATAAGCACCTTAGCCCCATTTGGCTCTATTTTGCTCTGATTCAGTCCAAATTTGTTTCAATGCTCCTACCTGTTATACCCATCATAAACATAAAAATACCTTTCATTAAAGTGTAGTTTCATTCAAAAAAATGTATAAAATAAAGAAGAAATTAAGTATATTCAAAGATATATTAAATTCTCTCAAACTTAAACGTTACTTGTCCTTTGGTAACACTACAACTTTTAAAACCAAATATGTTTCTTTGAGGTAGTGAGTTTCTTTAAGATTTCCTACAATTTTGTTCCAGGAATGTTGTAGTACAACTTAGAAGAAATTCTACTGAATCAGACTAAAATTAGGGTATAATAATACTTAGTATTTGTCAGCACTATTTTGGTTGAGGAGTCGCCCGTAAGAAGCAGTCGGTCACCGGAATTGAAATCTCGTTGCCTGCTTCGGAAGGATATTTTAATTTATATATATATTTAAGTTTAGAAAAAATATGAAATCAAATTGACCCCATATTTTTCATAGTTTAAATGAAAGAGCACTGTACCTCAAACCTCGTATCTATCCCGAAGGATAAACACAAGACTTGAGGATGAGGCTGGATCAAATAAACTAAGAAACATATGACATCCGTTTGGTCTGCAAAATCGTTTTATTTGCCAATAATTTCCCCTATTTAATATGAAGAATTAAATAGGGTTTATATTAAGCTGGGTTCGAACAAGCTTCCTATAAGGGCAAGCCCCTGTAATTAATTATATTTTAAATAACCAAAGTCACCTAAGAAAACTCTCGATAAAAATCAGGAAATATTATCTTTAAGAAAGTCAAACAATAGGACTTTTCAATGATATTGGAAAAAGAGGTGTGAAAAGGAATTGGTTCAAATTTCAAACATTTTGTTATAGAGTCCAAAAAATGAAGAACTAGGGGATGTCATAGATTCGGAGAAGAACCTCGGTAACTTCCTAGTCTATCTTATTGTTTGGCTTCAGTTTTAGGGAGAAATTATTTGAGTGTTTCATCCTGCGAATTTGATTAGTTAGGGCTTACATTCGTGTAAAACAATCACACAAATAGCTTGGAAGATGTGAGGGTTTAAGCCGTGACAGACGACAATCTTGGAATCCTAAGACGAGTTAGGGCTTAGATTGTACAGTAGAGCTGTACAAAGGCCTAAAGATAAGGTAAGGATTTACGTTGCATAAGAAAACTACCTTGAACTCCTATAGATTTGTTGTTTAATTCTAAGGAAGGAAATTGGTTTAGCTTGGGAAGACGAGTTTTGTTGTTTAAGATGGTTGTGCTGCCACCATGCTAGCTCCAAGTTCCTTGTCATGACGAGTTTAAGTTTTCTAGGGTGTCAAGGTATGATGTCAAATCAGGTGGCCCTATGGTTGTAGTTCTTTAAATATTATGGGGCATGTTAAAGTTGATTAGAGTGACACCGGTTAGGATCATACGGTTCCCTATTTCTGGCACCACTATTTTTAATTGGATTCACTTAGTCCAAATGATTTTACTAAACTCAACTTAATGAGTTCCATACTTTCATTTAGACTGTGGGAAGTCTGGTTAACAACCATAGGTTACCTCCTCCAAGGGATTCCCGATCATCCAAAAAAGACGTCTTAATTTAGTTGCAATTGTTGTTTCGTGATTTTTGTGATTAAATTTTGAGTTATCTTATATTTTGAATGTTGTGGGGGTGAATTTTATCTTGGTTGATTTTAATGTTGGTTTTAGTTTTGTGGTTATCCTATCAATTTTGGTTTTCATGCAGGGTGACATCATTTATTAACATGCAAGTTTTGTAAACATAAAAAGTACATTATGAAAGTACAAGAAAGACGACACTGTAAACTATAAAAAGTGTACCTGGCAAGTCTTCTTGTTCCACCACTTGAAACTCAAAATGAATGTGACAGCATTTTATATAAAGCGGAAAAGTAAGGTTTTAGTGATCTACCCAACCCTAGGTCATATCTTGGTGGGTCCCTATTAATTTGATTAAGGATGATTTTTATTAAGCAAAACATATTAAGTTTAGTAAACATCCGAGGTATCCACCATATCTGAAGAAAGAAGCAGGTCCATGCTTTCCTCTCACTTCCTGGTAAAAAGTCTCGAGCTCTTTTTAAACTTATTATGTTGTTTAATAACCCATCATGTAAATACCTTGAATGCTCAATGAACATTGATGTTTCAACTATCGGTAATTATCACTTATAATTTAATTTGAGAATTATGCAGGTGAAGACCCTTAAAGGGGCAAGTTAACGTTATCGGTACACTTAGCCAACTTTTTAATTTGGGCTTGTAGTGTTTTAAAGATGTTTAATTTTTAATTATGTTCACTTTTGTAATCCTCATTTAACCAAATTTGATTTAGCCTAGGTCACTACTAAGCCCTTTAGACTTTTGATAGATTTCTTAGTTATATTTTAGAAGAGATTGAATTTTAAGTGATGATGATTCATTTTTTTTTAAAGTCATTTGATCATCAAATAAGGGTGTTAAAATAGTGAGTTATCAACACCCAAAATCATACCCATAAATCTAGGACTAGACTTCCAAATTTTAATAATTTAAGGAAATTCCAAATTTATCCTTTAATTGAAAGAAGTGAGATTGGTTTCTACCAATTATTCTCTTTTATTTAAATCATCCAAATATGTTAATTGGGATCAAAGGTTACCCATCTCCCTTTCTTGAATTAAGCTTAAATGTTAATTAAGGCTAAATTTTCAAAATTACACTTTTTCCCTTAAGGCTCTAATACTCATAATTCATCAAATTTAATTCAAATAACTTTAGAATTTGCATCCCACCTCACTCATGGGTCAATTAAGACATCAGAGGAGAAAATGTGATTTTTCAAATTTTAATTTAATTTACATATTTATTTTTATGCAAAAATAGGATTTTTCAAAGAAATTTCCATAACATGACCAAGAAAAGGCCTAATCACTTGAATTTTTTACTGGAGGTAGAATTATACTAGAGAAACACTTAGACCAAATTTCATAATCTTTTGAGTTTTATTTTAATTATTAGAATTATTTCAAATTCTAGAGTATTTATTAATTACAAAATATTTTAAATGTGGAAAATTATGTTTTATATTTTCATTAAATATTTCTAAGGTCAAAAAACCTAGAGAAACAAATTTCATTTTTTTTTTTCTTTGAATTGTTAGAATTATTTTATTGAAACTCCATTTTTAGCCTTTAAAAATTATTTTAAGCTTCAAAATTCAATATCTTCACTTAGAAAATTTAAGCTTCAAAATTCAATATCTTCACTTAGAAAATTTAAGCTTCAAAATTCAATATCTTCACTTAGAAAATTTAAGCTTCAAAATTCAATATCTTCACTTAGAAAATCAAGAAAAATATTCTAATTATTTAAGTGCTTAAAAAAATAATTTAGAACATTTTCATGAATTTTATTATTTTTGTGATTTTTATCATTTTTTAATTATTTAAATATTAAGGAAAGGCTTAAAATAGAGTTTTTATTTTAATTACAAATTTATTTTAGAAAATTTAGCTGATCACAGAGAACTCCAAAAACTAATTTTTATAATTTTTTGAGTTATATTTCATTGGTTAAAAATCATTTTAGTGTAAAAAAATGGCATTTAACTTACAAAATCATTTTGAGTTATCAAATGAGCTCCAAATATTTTAAAATTTTTATTGGGAGTTTTTTTAACTTTAAAGCATAGTGTAGAATCAAAACAAATTCATTTAGATGTTTATTTTTTCGAAATTAATTTTCTTTATGGTTTAGGGTTTTATGCAAATTAGGTGTGTTCTTAATGACTTAGATCATGAAACATTTTTCAAAATTTTCAAAGTAACATGCTAATTATTATGATTCATTTATGTAAATAATAGACATAAACTTGAAAATTATGGATCTATGTCTAGGGGTTTCCTCTGACTTTGAAAAAAATTAAGGAATGTTCTCCAATACATAGGCAACAACATGCCAAAATTTTAAGCCATGGTGAAATGCCTACATGCATGGAGAATCAAAAGACACAAAACAATATTTAATTAATTAAAATTAAAATAAGCATCAAATAAATTTCAAACCATTTCCACATTATTTTCCTCTAATCACTGAGCAAGAATGTATTTTTATTTTATTTTTGTGATTTTTCTACACCAAGATATGGATTTTTGAAGTTAGGGATCATTTTCTGATTTATTTAATTCCCTATTTATCTATTTAAACCCGCAACGCTGACCAGATCCTAGGCAGCTCCGAAGCTCCACGCGTCATCTTTTGGTTCGGCGCCGCCATCCAACTCGGCAGCCATGCGTCCCGCGGTTCACGCACCAAGAGTTCATCCGGCTAGATCTCGTCCATTGATGAGATAAACACGCTATCAGATGGCTCCCCGTCATCGTCCCCAAATAGGCTAACCCGTGATCGTTAACATTAAAACCTTAAGATCTCACTCATTTCTCAGCTAAATGACCTCGGGTTTGATCTTATGGACTCGTTCAAGTGTGACGAACACATATATAAGGTAAACATGTCATTAAACTAACCCTAATCAAATGGAGAATCAAAATAAGCTCGAGAAGAGGGAAAATTCAATACCTTTGCTTTGGAAAGGGAAGCTTCAATCGGAGGTGCTCGACACATTTGTGGAGGTCCAAGGAGGCTAAGGATTGAGTCTCTGGTCGTGGTGAAAGTGGTGAAAGGAGTCTCTGGTCGTGGTGAAAGGTCTAGACCCAAATTCGATCAAAGCCATATTTGGGTGTTGGTCTTGATCTATCCTAGAGGCTCTGTATGAGGAGGGATTTGATAGTGCTTTGTCTTAGCTCAGTGTGGTAATGGTGTGAGTGAGTTTAATTTGGATTTGGTGCACTTTGGAGGTGTGGTGGAGAATGTCCTGTCTCTAAAAAGGCTTTTAGCTCCAAAATTGAAATCCGACAAGGGGAATTAGGGCAATGGAGTGGTTGGATTGCACTGTGGAGGTCTCAAGGAAGCTCAGGGAGTAATTTCAGAGGCTATCCTTAAGAAATTTTCAGCACACCATCATGGCCATGGAGGTGGAGCTTTTTATAAAAATGGCTTTGGGTGGCTTTATGGGCCAATGTATGTGTACAAAGTGTTGCCTCTATGGAGGGCAAAGAGATGAGGTGGCCTCCAGGTTTGAATTGGGTTTGGATTTCTTGAGGGTGGCTCACAGTTTTGGCTCCTTCGGCAACTAGGCCGGCCGACAAGGCTAGGGGAGGTGGCCAGGACGTCAGGTGAGCCAAGGGAATCTGTCACAACAATTTATTTGGGTAGGTGTTTAATTTTGGCAAAAATCCCTTAAGCTTAAACAATTTTAGAAATAAATCCCTTGATTTGGGGATCATTTGGCCCATGGCTCATTTGGGTGGTTCCATAGGGTTTATCCTTGTCAATAAGGTCCAAAATTTGCCTCTGGTTGCTTTGCCTTGACCAATTTGACATGGCTAGGTCATTTTGGTGCATGGGTCCAATATGGGTCCAAATGACCAAAGCTTGGGTTTAGGTTAGGCTAGACATAACTTTGAGCCCAATTTATTGATCAATATTATGCATATGATTGTAATGAAGATTTTTGGTGAGGGATTGAAGTAATTTTGAGTTCAATTGGAAGCTCAATTTGAAGGATTTTGAGATTTTGGTCAATTTGGGCATGTTGGACTAGACTTGGGCTTAGGTTGAGCTAGGCTTGGAATTTAGCTCAATTTAATGGTCCAAATGATCAAGGGAGATGTTATGAAGATTTTTCATGAAGAATGGAGTGGAAATTTTGGGGCTAAGGCAATCAATTTGGTGGAATTTGAGACATGGCCAATTTAGGAGAAATTTGGGGATTTTTGGATTTGGGTTGAAATTAAATGAAATTAAGGCTTCACCAAGGCCAATTGAGTAGGTTATAGGGTTCAATTTGGTGGAACCAAGTCATAGGGCAAAAGTTGAGGTTTTGACTTAGATCAAAATTGGGCTAAAAGCATGGGCTAATTGAGCTTGGATTTGGTTTAGATTGGTCATATGGAAGGTTAATTTGAGTTTAAAATTTAAATTGGGGAAATTGGGACCAAATTGATGGATATTTGGGGGTGAATTTGAGAAATTTAGGCTTTTAAGGGTAATTTTTGGATTTTGGACAAAAAGACAAGTTGGGGGTTTTGGTCAAAATGGTAAAATTGGTCAAATTGGGTCATGAGGTATTTGAGAAAAATGAAATTAAGAATATTTGGAAGGTTTTGGGAATTTTAAGGATTTTTTAGAATTTTTGAAATTTTGGGCTAAGGAGGGGCCTTTTGGTAATTTGGCAATTTTTTGGTGATTTTGGGTAATTTGGTTGTTTTCAAAAGGTTTGAAATAATTTTTGAACAAATTTGGGTATTTTGGTTAAATTTAGGAATTTTGGCCAAATTTAGAGTTTCAAGGGTACTTAGGTAATTTGGAGGAGTTTAGGGGCAAAAAGGCCAAGTTGAGTATTTTTGGTAGAATTGGGGAGCTAACCATCATAAATAAGCTATGGACCAATGGAAACCCCATTTGGGTCCTCTATCTATTGTTCTTAGCTAAACACTAGCCTAGGGTCAGTGGGTTTAAAGGACCATCTAGATGAGTCTCCCAAAGGATTAAAGGATCAAAGTCAAGAAATTTTGGGTTTGTATTTGTGAGTGATTGTGAGTGAGGTGAGTACCTTAGCTCTAGAACAACACTCAGGGTCAACCCTAAGGTCAAGCAGTCTTATTGGAACTCTCATTGGGCTCCCCCATAATGACCCCACCTACTAAGTGCTAGAGGTTAGGACCACTATGTGAAACTTCAAGTTGAGTAAAAAAAAGTTTGGAATTTCTAATAGTGAGGGTTTCTTTTCTAGTTTTCTAAGAATAGTCAACAGGAAAGTCTTATAGCTAGACTTTAGGTAATTAAAAAGAAAAATCTAGACCTCAACCCAAAGTGAGGTCAACAGTATTAAACTTAAGAATTTTGATTTTCTATCCAGTTCAAAAATAATTGTAAGTTGTTAAAGTTAGGATTCCTAGAAAGTATAAAGCTAGAATTTAAGATCTCTATTTGTAAAAGTTTTACTAATACTTTTTGAAATAAAAATAAGTTTAGGATTGTTATAAGTTTAGGATTGTAAAAATAAGTTTAGGATTGTTTCTAAGCCTTTTTTTTTTAGGATAATTCAAGTGAAACCAATTTTTGATAAACTTCTCCTTAAGCTTCTTCTCATTTTCTCTTATATTTTCATTTTTTTTCTTTTTTTAGGATTTTTTTAATGCTTACTTTATGTGAGAATTACTATATTTGGATAGGCTATAAATTATTTTGAATTTCACTATCCTCCTTGTAAATATAAAAACTTATCTTTATCCTTTACTTGAAAAATGTGGTATTAGTTTGAAAATAAGTTTTAGTAGAGTCTCATTCCTTTTAAATGTGTCAATCTTAGAATCCTTATTTTTTAAAAAACACACATATTTTTCTACTATAAATAGTAAAATGATTTTCCCATAGTCTTCTACTAAATACTTTAATTCTAGAATAATCTTTTTTGCCAAAAATTTCAACCAAATATTCTATTTTATTCCCAAAATCAAAATTATAGTACCTTGAAGATAACAACACATATCAAAAATCTTTTTGCGGTGAAAACAAATTAATATGTAATCTACCCATAACAAATAAAATTTAGTTTTTATAAGGATTTTTCTTCCCCTTCCCCAAACTTGATTTTTTTAACATGTATAACAATAAGTAC
The DNA here is from genome assembly GCF_001263595.1 of Phalaenopsis equestris. NCBI lineage: Eukaryota > Viridiplantae > Streptophyta > Magnoliopsida > Asparagales > Orchidaceae > Phalaenopsis > Phalaenopsis equestris. The sequence continues at coordinate 101,036 of NW_018164960.1, forward strand.
TGAAAAATATAAGTAGGAAGAAAAAACATAGCTCAAAAATACATGCTACCACATAAGACTATCAGAAACATTTACTAGTATTCCATAAGATATAATGGTATGTAATAAAAAGTAAATCTAAACTACACATGCTAGAAGAAAAACTGAACGAGAAAAAAGTCTAAAAATAGTGCAGATGTCATCATAGAAATATAAAATAACTATACAAAAATTTTTACATAAACATTTCAAATAAAAACAATGACAAATTAAATTTATTCAGGACAGAAATAAAATGAAAATACAACAACATCTAGTAGCACAGTACAAAAAACTAAACATAGAGAAACATCAAATCTAAATTTACTAACATACAATCAAGCAATCCACACACAACCCTAACATCCACAATCAACATCGAACAATCCAATCCACACAAACAACGAACACAAAAAACTAAAAACAGTCACAACTCAAGAACAAACTAATGCATATGTACCTTGGGTTGCCTCACAAAAAGCTGATGGTTTAACCTTGCAAGCCTGACAAATAAGGATTCCCCCAAATTAAAATTCCAATTTATTAATCTCTGATCAATCACCCAGCCTTTTGCTGATCTTAGAATTTCTACTGAATCTTCAAATTTTAGTTCTTCCAAAAACTTATCTATCTAAACTTTATAATAATCATCGTGAGGGCATATAGAGGATTGATTCAGATTATTATTCCTAATGGTTCTTTCTAAATCCAATATTCTACGAAATGATTTTCGCTATTTGCGTATTAATGTCTCCCCTTCAAGTTATAAGAAATGGATCCCTATAAGATAATTCAAGGTCTCCTAAATTCTGAGTTGAATTCTCCCTAGGTTATTTAAATGCTAGATCAAATTCTACTGGGTTACTCTCATATCTAAGGTTGTCTTCCAATTCTTCCCCTTGGAGCACTATTATGGATGATATTATTGGCCCAGCTATCTCCCTCATAATGCATGGTGGTGCATGATCCTCAAACTTCCTTTTTTTTTTGTTAAGAGTTTCCTTCATAAACTTAACATAACTGGGCATTTTCTCTAATGCATTGGCAAAAGGAATCTTTATCATTAATTTATTAAACACTTCTATAAATCTTGCGAATTATTGGTCCATTTTTTTAGGTCTCTGAGAAAATGGTGGAGGTGGTCTTTCTATAATAGTCTTAACTTGAGAAATAGGTTTTCCTAATTCCTTAGGAATTTCTTCCCTCTATCTTTTGATCACCCCCTTCTTTCTTTCTATTTCAATGTTCTCCTGAACTACCTTCTCTAATTCCTTTCTTCTTCTTAATTTTATTGCATTTAAATACTCATTTCCCTTCTCTTTTGGATTCACCTAGGTATTGCTAGGAAGCATCCCTTGAGGACAACTGCTAAGTGTAGAAGCTATATGTCCTAACTGATTTTCTATGTTCCTAATTGCATTCCCTTGGTAGCTGATTTCCTATCTGATAAACAACCTCTTTTAAAGATAACTTATTTTTCTTTTTTTCTGGGTTAGGAGTAAATCCTAGTGTATAAGAAGGTATAACATTAAAATTTCCTTGATTATTTTAACTGTTCATAGGATCAATTTGATTATGTCCCCATGATTTGTTTCCTCCTCCAGAATTATTGTTATAGTTGAAATTAAACCTGGGTTGTAATAAGTGAAATAAGGATCATTTGGTCTATTATTTATTTCATGGATAGTTTCATAGGAATTAGGGTCAACTAATTGACCTAATGAATTTTTCTCAATAACTGGGGATCCTTGAGGTTGACTCATACCAAAATGATCCAATTTTCTTGCAATCACTGCAACTTGAGAAGTGAAGGTTATAAGTGCATCATTTTCATGAACACACGCTACTTTCTTTGCATTCACTCTGTCAGATGGCCATTGAAAGTTTTTTGTGGCCATCTCCTTAATTAGAGAATAAGTCTCTTCAATGGTTTTGACATGAGCGAGCCTCCAGCAACAGCGTCAATGATCACTCTCAAAGATCCAACTAATCCATTATAGATGGTTTAAATAATAAGCCAATCAAGTAATGCGAGATGTGGAAACTTCTTAAGAAGTTTCTTAAATCGTTCTCAAGCTGCATAAATTGATTCCCCGTCATGTAGATAGAATTAAGTAATATCATTCCAAATTTTAGCTGTTTAAGATGGTGGCAAATACTTAGCTAGAAATTTCTGGGCTTAATCTCCCCAAGTTTTGATTGAACCCATTGCTAATGAATTGAGCCATATCTTAGCTTTATCCATCAGAAAAAAAAGGAAAAATTCTAAGTCTAATTGCATCATTAGAAAGACCATCATATATAAATGTAGCACAAATTTCTAAGAAACTTGCTAAGTGCAAGTTCGGGTCTTTAGATGGAGATCCATCAAATTAATTTATTTTGTGCAATTTGAATTATTACAGGCTTAAGTTAAAAAGTTTTGGCTAGTACGATAGGGTTCTATATACTTACATGAATTTCATCCACTGTAGGATTCTCATAATCCCTCAAAGGTCTACTACCATTATGATAAACGACTGGATCCTCATTAACTGAATGATTTGCTATTTCTACAACAATATTTTGTATTCTTATCTAGTTTATAATCCTCCTTATAGTTCTTTTTAGCTCTTTATTGTATATTACAATGTCATATCTCTTGAACTACACATTTAGTTTTAAAGGTTTTACTAATATGATAGATATCAGGCACTCAAAAAAAATTTTGGTATTTTTGAATTTTTTTCTTAAAATAACATATAATAACTAAAATTATTAAGTACTGGTACTATATACAAATCAAATTCTTAGAGTTTCAACTAAAATTATCCTTAAGTTTTATTATTGATGCTTCCATTCTTCGTTTCCCAGCAATGGCACCAAAAAGCTTGATGGCCCCAACAGCTACCAACACTTTAATGAAAATTTAATCTAACTCACAATCTCCACTCAAGTGTCAAGGTTCCTATGCAATTCTATGTATCATTTTTTGTAATATAAGGCTCAAATTAAGTCGGTAATGTTGATCACACTGGGAAGGTAGCAGAGACTTCGTAGTAATAACAACTTAAGGGTGAATTCGAGCTTACTACTTTTAGGTTCTAGTTTGGAAGATTGCAAAATATGATTTTTCTAGCAAATAATCCTAAGTATATTTCTAACCCAAAGTTAAACTTGCCTAGATCAATTAAATAGTGAAATTCAAGATTGATAAAGTTACGTCTGGCTTGTGATTTCTTAGATAGATTGTAGGAGTTAATTCTAAGAATTACAATGTGGTATTGACAACAGGAGCATAACTCATTTACCCTCTTTAAACTGCACATAAGAGGATAATTCAAATTTAGGTAAATGTTTCCGTCTGTCCCTCATGAAACTCCTAATTCAAATTATAATGTATGCATCTCCCTAAGTTGCATTGCCTCATGAATTATCTTTTATAGTCATTCGCACAATGTGAATATTCTATGTTGTTTTGCCACCGTTCTTTCAAGTTATTATGGGTCTCAAAGAATTTTAACAAGTTATATGGCCAGTACAACATGTAAATTAAGTCTAGAGGTATGTTCATCATGTTCATTATGTGACTATAAAGATAAATTTAAAGCATTCACAAACCAACAAAATGTAATCTATCTTCCCCAAGAGAAAAATATAAGAATTCTACTCATTACACATGATAAACATTAAATAAGACTTCATTCAATCCAAGAAAATTCATGAAATATGTGTTTAAAATAATAATCAAATAAGATTACACACGATACTTAGCTTTTGCTTTATTAAAAGAGAAGCAAATTCCACCGGATGATGTTTTCCACAGTACCACACAAGTTGCTGTCATAAACCCCTCATATATTCTCTCAAATTACCCTCTCAAATATCTCTAGAACAAGAGTTCCTACTCATACCTACTGTCCTTGGAGAATTCCAGGACTTGGAACTTCTTCCCTACTACTATGATTGCTAAAATTCCCCATCTAAATCATCAACACGCATAAAAAAAATTCTCGAAGTAGTGCAAAAAATAACTATCTGAAATGCAACCCCTAGACGCCCAGTCTGCAGTGCCTAGGAGTCGTTTTCTCTATCTGATCAAAAATTTTGGGTGCCTAGGTGCCTAGAACTTGATGCCAAGGTGTTCAACTGCAACACCTTGGCACCCAAAAGTGGGTGCCTAGGTGTCAGACCAAAATCACTACCTTTGCTCCATTTGGTTCTATTCGCTCTGATTCAGTCAAAGTTTATTCCAGTGCTCCTATCTGATATACCTGCATCATAAACATAAAAATACATTCCATTAAAGTGTAGTTTCATTAAAAAACATGAGTAAAATAAAGAAGAAATTAAGTATATCCAAAGACATATAATTGACTTTGTTGATTGCCAGCTATTTTCTAAAATTTGAAGTAACATCATATAAAAATTTTAACATATCATATAAATTTATTATAATATTCTTCTATTCACAATAGTGGTGGATGCATAAATTCTTTTATGGGTCATTATCTAGCTATTAAAAAGTCATCTTTTTATTTTAATAATTTGAGCTACATATACATACTCTTTATTATTATTATTGTTGTTGTTGTTGTTGTTGTTGTTGTTTTTGTTGTTATGTGCTAGAAGATTCGAGTGATAGATTTATAATTTAAATTCTTGGCGTTGTATGAAGATCTAACAAAGAGATAATTAGAAATTAGGAGGATACATCAAAACTTTTTATTCAAAAAATCTCAAAAAGAAAAAAAATCACAAGTTTAGCCTAATCAAAATAATTTACTACAAGTGAGAAATTACAAAGATGCACTTGCTCGACAAATTTGGAAAGATTAATTACACCACTGCACCAATTACAGTACTAATTTGTACATAATATATAGAAAATTTCAGAACTCTAAAAAATTTTATATATTTTGAGAATGGTGGTTGTAAGTAATTGTAGTCGGATGTTATAATTGAGTCTGTAATGCGACATTATACACTACATCACATCTAGAATACTTTGTTATACCTTATTGAGGATACTTCATTACATTTTATTAAAGGTACTTTGTTACACAATATTATGGGATACGTGTTACACAATAGAGTACACTAACACAGATGAGCAGGGGCAGCCAGCAATGGTCAACGGTAACCAAAAAGTGATGGTCGATGGTGGTTAACAACTATAGAGGTCAGAAGTTATTTTCAGGTCTTTAATCAAGAAAAACACCATAAGTTGTCTCAATGCCCTCATCACCCCTCAAGTAAAAAGTGGGTTTATTTATAGCTCATAGGGGAAGAATATTTTGTTCATTCAGTAAATAAATCCCATAACCACTCAATTAAGTGACTCATGTTTCCATGATTATATATGGGCTTTTTTTGTGATTTGAGACATTTAATGACCTTAGAACCAAGTTATCTTAGGATCTTTGAGTACCTCTCATAATTATGCTCAATTTAACTATAGGTATCATTTGATCGTCTAATTAATTACCCAAAACCTCTAAATAAGGTTCAATAGCATCATGATTCTTGATCAGAGTCATAATGGATTAATTTTGGTATCAATTGGTTCTCCTTGTTAAGACAGTCAATTTGATTATAAGCTTACCGAAATTGGAGCTCTAGATGATCTTTAATTTGAATCAAAATATTCCTTGCTAATAAATGCCTCGAGGTTCTTGACAAATGATAGAATTTCTTGATGGCATATCAATTCCCCAATATTTTTGGATGATTTTATTCATGTCATACAAAAACAATAAAATAATAAAAGATAACAAAAATAAAATTAAAATTTGAGCAAACTTGAAATTTGGGTGCGACGACCGGAGGTGGATGATTGTGCGGCGACCAACGGTGTACCGTGCAACAACCGATGGTAGGCTATGTGAAATGGGCAAAGTGGGTTGGCCCAGGATAGGAGTGGAGCATGGGTAGATGACCCGATCAACATAGTGTTGGTTGGTCATGTTGTGAGATGCAGGTGCTTTTGGTTGTTCAGCCTCGTCAGGGCTAGTTGGTTCACAAAATTTGGGACCGCACAAACTGAACGAACTAGGTCAAGTCTCATTGTTTTAAGTGGTTTGTTGAACTATTCATGCACAATCATGTTACCTTTTCCTTAAAAGATTGATTTTTTTTAATTTTGGCACCCAAAATCTGCTTTTTAATTTATAAATAGCTTAATAAGAGGAGAGAAAGACTGTAGGTCAGAAAGTTTACTTCTTGGGTCAAAAGCTGCTTTTTTATTTATAAATAGCTCAAAATTTTATCTGGCTACGTGAAATGGATGTATGAAATTAGTAGTATCCAAGAAGTTGATAAAGAACTATAGTGTGAGGAGGGGCTGTCAGTGGAGCATCCTCTACCAGAGGATCTTTGAGTAATTGTTGATTTTGGGGTAGATGAACATCGACCACTAGTGTTATTACTAGTTGTCAGGTTTCACATAGAAACTGAACAACCTCATTTTAAGATTCCTCCATTCATAACATACAGACCTCGAGCAACAAGGAAGAGGAGCAAAGGTCTTACTTTAAGGAATTCAAGAATATACCATAGAATGATGAGTGTATGAAAGAGAAGTTAGTGTATTAAGCCAGCTAGCCATCATTGAAGTATATATTTATATCAACAGGACTTTTCTTCCCACAAAAGAACATAAAATTATTGTGTGTCCAAAGATTCACGATGATTGAGTGATAGTTTAATGTCTTTGCATTTTATGAAGATCCAACATACATTAATATATTGCAAGTAGAAGAAGGAGACAAACTTTTTTACATGACAAACTCATAAAAGGGGAAAAATTATGAGGCTAAGCCTAATCAAAATAATTCACTATAAGAGTGTAATTACAAAGATATACTATTGTTTCACAAATGGGAAAGAATGGTTACAATGCTACGCCAAGTACAACAATTTTCCATGCATAATGTATGGAAAACTTCAGAAGTCTGAAAAAAAGTCACCATAATCTGAGTACGATGGCTGCAAGTAGTTGTCACCATAAGTTATTATCGCATATGTAATGTCGTGTTAACGTTACATCATATTTAGGATACATTGTTACACCATATTTTGGATACTTTATTACATAGCCTTCAAGGATAAGCATTACATAATAGAGTTCGGTGACGGTGACGAGCAGGGGGAAACCAACAGTTGTCTATAATGGTCGGTTGGCATTGGTCGACAGCGGTCATTAGCAAAGTAGGTTGGAAGCCATTGTCAAGTTTTTCAGTCCATAACAACACTAGAATATAACTCCTCCTCCTTTCTCCTAGGTGAAAAGCGAGGATCTATTTATAGCCCATGTGGGAGGGGCATCTTGGTCATTTGAAGAAGAACTCCCATTACCACCCGATCAAATAGCTTATATTGACTCTCCTTGATAATAAGGGTTTTTTTGGTGATCTGAGAGCCTAATTAACTTCAGAATTGAGTGATCTTGAACTCATTGGATTCCTCTCATTGAAGCGCTCGATTTGACTAAAGGTGTGTCAAATTTGACTTTATATGAACCCCCAATTAACTATCTAAAGCCTCCAAATATAGTTCAACGGCTTGGTGCATGATTGATTAGACTCAAATTGGATATTTTGGTATCATTTGATCTTGTCGAGACAGTCTACTTGACTATAAGTTTGTTGAAATCAAAACTTTGAATGATATTAAATTTGAATCAAATATTTCTTTCTAAAAATGCCTCCAGTTTCATGCCAAATGACTGAATTTTTTATGACGTATTTATTATTATTATTATTATTATTATTATACATGAACTTAAGATTATATTTTTTTCAGAATAAGTTTTACTCTTTATTTTGAATTCAAAAAAGCATATACATACACAAATGATGAACATCAATAATAAGTAAATAAATTTATGGGGCATTTACATACATGCCACCAACTTTATGTGTATTTAAATATCTTACACCTAAACTTTACCTTTTACATTTAAACCTCTCAAAACTTTCATATCACGTCAAAAATATCACAATTTGAAATACACATTTTAATGCATAGGTGAGGTGGTATGTATGTAAAATTTGAAATATAGGTGTGGGATATGTAAATTACACAAGAATTAAGTGGTATTTATTTAAATCTTCCATAAATTTAATGCCCACTCTGGCCCTCTGGGGGCCGTTTTGGACCTGCTAAGCAAACTTATTATCTAATGAATGAACTTCTTTCTAGTAGGTTCAGTTCAATAAGGAGACCTTTAGTTAGGGTTTAGGGTATGTGGTTAGTTCACTCCTCGTCGTCTTGCTCCATCCTCCTGAACTACCACCCTGAAGCCACCCCTGTGATCTTTGAATCATCGCGCACAGCATATTCTGGTTCGCACCACAAATGGAGTGGTATCCATATAAATGCCTATAGCTTTTGTAAAAAATATATATTAAAATATAAATTCACTTTACACCAAACATAAAAATGTGACTATAATTAAATTTACATTTAACCAAAATATTCTAAGTACTTTAAATGCATTATTTTTATTATACTATATATATATATATATATATACATATATATACACATACACACACACATAAGAGGTTAAACTTCAGAGGTGTGGGGCCTTATACATATCTCCCTGAAGCAAAAAACTAAAAGAAGAAGATGGTGAAGTAGAGACAAAAACTATTTGGGACTCTCCACCACTTTTAGCCAGGAAATTTGCAGGTTTGTTGCCTTCTCTATATATGAAATTAAAATTGACAATTATCTCCTTCCTCGGGTGTTGAATCTGTTTAATCCACTGAAGTATGTGCCAAGGGGGAATGTTGTTCTCAGTGACATAATCCAAGAGCAGAGAGGAGTCCACTTCTATCTGCAAAAGTTTCCATTTGTTAAGGATGGCCAATTTTAGAGCCCAATACATTGCCACAGATTCAATCTATATAGCATCCACTGCAATAATTGGTGATTGAAAGAATAGCTAACATCAACCATGATGATCTCTGAACACACCTCCAATTCCAGCCCCATGGGAGGAAAAACTACCATCTATGTTGACTTTGATAGTGGGGTAAACAGGTTTATCCCACTAGGCTTTGATCATAGAGAACGTAGTAATGCTAGCTGCTCTACTTATGTTCAAAATGTTGGGGAACTTCTTCAACTTAATAAGTTTTCTAATAAATGCTAAACAATTGGAAGCCACCTTCACTGTAGTAAATGATTTATCTTCAAATCTGACTTGGTTTCTGGCAGCCCAGATGAACTAAGGAATTATGAAGGGGATTGGACCCAACTTAAGCTTCTGCCATCCACCCCAACAAGCTAGCAGACATTTCCACTCCAAATTCATTGTGTTGAGCTGCATATTTTGTAGTAGGGTAGTCCAGACTCCCTGGGAGAACTTGCAATCAAAGAAAAGGTGGCCAGTAGACTCCTAAGAAGCCTTACAAAAACAGCAAATGGAAGGTCCCTCCAGTCCCTTAAGTTTGAGGATGTCATCTGTAGGCAGAAGTTTGTGGAATATTCTGCAGCGAAAGAATGACATTGAGGGAGTAAGGAACTTATTCCACAAACACTCACCCCATGGCACACCCTCCTAATGGTATAACTTAGAATATATGGCTTTGGTGAGGCTTTGGGTAGAACTTATGATAAAACCAACCTGTCTTTTTTGTTTCTATCAATTGGTAATTTAGAGATGAGATCAGCTGAATTCAAATCAAGGAAGGAGTATAGAATGTCTGCTGACCAGGAGTTACCCTCCCAACAATCCTCCACCATAAGCTCAGTGTCAATTCTCAGGAATGGGATTTAGGAAATTATCTAAGCACCATCTATATAGACAAAAAAGCAGCATTCACCCAGATTCTAGAGTCTCCAATCTGCTGAAAACCAAATTGGAATGTGAAGATCTATAGTATTTTGCCAACATAAACTGTGACCAAAGAGTAGTCTGCTGTCTAAATTTAATCCATAGTTTACATAGACTGATATGTTGAAGATGTTGAAGTCCCTTGAACCCCAGCCCTCCAGCAAAAGTTGGTTTGGCTTCTTTCTGCCAGCTGGCCCATTGTAGCTGCTTTCTTTACCCAGGCCAAGGAAATCTGTTAAAACATCTTTTCAGGAGAATTTGGGTTTTTTTCTTCATTACAATCATTTGTAGAATGTAGGATGGAAATGTAGTGAGAATGCTTTTCAACGGTGTTATCCTGCCTCCATTTGAAAGAAAAGAGTTGGTCCAACATTGTATTGGGAGTTGGTTTTGTCAGCCACCTCATAAAAATGGGTCAACTTGGTTCTGCCTTTGAGAAGAGGAACTCTGAGGAATTTGAAAGGAAGGTACATGAGGGGGTGGGGGCAGCCAGTGAGATTAATAATCCATTGTTTGATGGGGGGAGAGATTCTCTTACTAAAAATAACTTGACACTTATCTTAATTGGCATCAGCCTTGAAGTGTCTTGTAATTCCTACATACAGGTATGTATCAACTTAGCCACAGCTTTATTGGCTCTAGAGAATATGATAATGTCATTTGTATAAACTAAGTGGTCGATATCCAAGGTAGACTTATGATGATTTTTGTTATAACTCTTTCTCTGAGTAGGTTTGTCAAACAATCTAAATATATACTCCAAGGCAAGTATAACGATAGTGGGGGACAATGGATCTCTTTATTTGAGACCCCTGGACGCTTTAAAGAAACCATGAGATCTCCCTTTAATGAAAACAAAATTCACATTACCTTCCAACCATCTTTTTATGATCAGATAGGAAGCACTTGAAAAACCTCTGGCCTCCATGGATTCCAGAACAAATTTCCAGTGTATCATGTCATAAGCCTTCTTTAAATCAAGTTTGTAGATTAGATTTCCCCCTCTCCAGGGTTTGTCTAAATTGTTTAACAATTTTTGAGTTAGGAGCACATTGTCTCCAATGTACCTCCCTTTCACAAAAGCTGCCTGCTTTGGGCTGATTACATGACCTCATCACCAAAATTTTGCTCACCACATTAGTAAGGCTAATGCTTCTAAATTTTTTTCACTGTTCTCTGGTTGAAGATTTAGGAACAAAAACAATGGTGGCAGCACAAAAATGGTGGCAGCACAAAAATACTGGTGGCAGCACAAAAATACTTTGGTAAATCATGACCCTAGGAAAAACTTTGTATTGACAGTACCACATCTACTTTAATGGTGTCCCATGCATTCTTGTAGAAACTAGATGTGAAGCCATATGGACCTGTTGATCTAGCACTGTCTATGGTGGAGAGGGCATGCCAAATTTCCTCTTCTGTTGGAAATTTAGTAAGATTGATATTGCAAGTACATTCATGATCAGAAAGAAATAAGGTAGGGTCCAAATGAGCTCTTTGTTGGTTTGGGTTTTGCATTAACTTTTTACAATATTCCACAGCATTCTCAGCAATTTTAGTCGAGTCATTGATCCATCTACCATGACCATCTTTCATGGAGTGAATGGTATTGCATTTTTTTCTATATTTGATGCAAGCTTGATAGTACTTTGTGTTCTTGTCCCCATCTATAAATCTATTTGTGGAAGCTTTTTTGTTTTAGAAATTCCTCATACCAAGTCATTGTTGTAAGAAGTTTTTCATTAGCTTCCATAAGGGAAACCTTATCTGCTAAACCATTGATAGCAATAGATTTTAGAGCCACCAGTTCCCTTTTAGCTGGTTCTACACCTACCAAAACATTGCCAAAGGGGCTCCAATTTCATTGGGTGAGGGCCTTCCCAACTTTCTTCTGCCACCACCATAATTTGATTAAAGGGCTTGAATGATTAATGTCCCTCCACTGGGCTTTAACAATTATGAGAAAATCCTTGTGAGTAGACCACATGTTCAAGTATCTAAAAGGAGTCCTTCCCTAGTTATGAGCAGCAGAGATAGTGATAAGAAGAGGCCTGTGATATGATCAAGCAAGATTAAGGTGGATGACAGTGGTGTGGAGGAAATTTTTAAGTCAGTAGTCATTAAAAAAGAATTTGTTAAGTCTCTCCCAGAGCCTGCCCCTTCACCAAGTCAAAGGAGGTCCATTCTAACCCAGATCAAACAATCTAGAGGCCTTTATGTTGTCATTAATGTACTCATGATAGAAGAGTTGGGGGGGTTTGCCTCCCCTCTTTTCAGTTGCAGAGGTAAGGTAATTAAAATCTCCCCCCCCCCCACCACTTAACACTTACAATATCAAAGTGTTGACTTATGAGATATAGTTCTTCCCACAATTCCATTCTAGCAGTTTTTGTGCACCTAACATAGACTATGGTAGCATATCCACCCCGACCTGCCATAGAGAAAGAAAAATGATGAAATTTGGGATGATTCTGCATTATGACACATTTTAAGCGCGGGGCCTCTGGCACTTAGGCGCGACCTTCTCTATTTCACCGACGCTTAAGCGTCGGTTTAAGCGTCGGTTCTGGTGCTTAAGCGCCAAAATACTTTTGCACCATTTTTATATTTTTACTCTAAATATGATACTTTTTCACTTATTTTAGCATTTTTCACCTTCTTACTTATACAAAACACAAAAATTACAATAACAATTAGACAAAAAGTCTAACACATCACAAAGTCCAACAAGTACACAAAGTCAAATGTATCCAGTTCACACCACATAGTACATCACATATTACAAACATAAAACAACCTTAGTCATTCTCCTCATCATCATCATTAGTGTCACCGCTATCCCAAAAAGTTGCAGGCTCATAATCAGGATATTTTGGATATGAAGGGAATTCCACTCCTTGGTTACCCCTAATAAGGCTCTCCAAAGATGAGTGAAATTTCTCCTCATAATCACTATATCTTCTGACATATCCATCAATATGATCTACAAAATGCTCTAGATTTTGGACCTTATCTACGGTATAATTAATCGTATTTGTCATCCTCTGCAATATTTGATCCTGAGTTTTAGTATACTCACCTCTAGAAGTAGATGCTCTCAAGTTATATGGTCTCGACGTAGAAGCAGCGGAGGTGGATGCAGCTGATGTCGACATTCCATAACTTCTCGAAAATTCTCCTCTCCAATAAAAAATAGAATGTTCAGAATATGATTTCACATTCACACTTGTAATCAGTTTTAGAGGCAGCAACACTTCTTCCCAGCTATCATATCTTACACCAGCTTGCTCACACAAAGAAAAGATCAAGGAAGTAAATCCCAAACTTGCAGTAGTAGAGGCAGTGGTAGAACTGATGATAGTTTGATAAATTAAAGCTCCAATATTGATAGACTTGCACTGCTTAATACAATAATTCAACGTTTCTCTTTTCCTCATAGCTTCACTATGATGATTTGTCGGTAACAGACGAGCTGAAATAAAGTAGTGACTTGCCTTCGATGGTGCACTTAACTTTGAAGTGGAAAATTTGGCTCTCCTCTCATTTGTAATTTTCCAAAGTCCCCTTCCAAGAGTTAAAACTAATATAATCTCATCCAGTTCTATCTCAGTAGGACTACAGTTTAAATAAAAACACAGAGTATCAAGCAGTAAATGGTAGAATATGTGGATTACCTCCGGTGACAAAGGTACCAATTTGCCCCTGACGATGACTCGATCATGTTCCGCCTCAGTGAGGAAATCACAGCCGCAGCAGAAAAACAACAGAATCATTCTCATTGTCAGCGAACAATCAAATCCTCCACGGATCCACCTGAATTTTTAAAACACCTTTTAGGAACCAATTTTCATGACTGTAGAGTGTCACTATATCTTTCCTGAGCTTTCGAACTAACAAACTTGCTCGAATCAATGTGGGTATTTCCCTTCTCTTCTTTCTTGGGGCCATTCTACAAATTTTACAATAATTTCAAAGATCAAGTCTAATATACTAAACTTAACTCCTATAAGCTTAAACTACACTTTCTATGTAATTTCTATAGATTTTCTCAATTTTTTCACCATGAATAGTAAATTTCAGGTACCTTCACAATGTGCTCAAAATACATGGTGAAAATCCAAAATTTTTACAAAGAAGTGAAGATCTTACCTCAAGAAATTCAAATCTAATAAATTTGGCTCAAATCCACCAAAAAATATCCAAAATAAGGTTTGCCCTAAACTTAAAACCGCGAACTCAAAAGGAAGAAGACGATGGCAAGAGCGAAAATGGCATTTTTTGGGGTTAATTTTCACTTTTAACTGTTCGCGAACCAGTTTTCATGAACAGATGCTTAGGGGCCTGCCTCTCGGGTTGTCTCGCACTTAAGCGCGGGGTTGTGGCACTTAAGCACTAGTGCACAATTTTTCATATTTTTAAACATAAGTAAAATGCACTATTAGCCTAAGTAAACCACACCTAAATGGTCTTATAACACTTAAATGACTATTTTCCTCTTCTTTAACTCTCCTCTCTCTCAAAAATCTCTAATATAACTAATTCAATTTAAGGCTAAAATAACACAAAATTTTCATAAACAAACACTTATATTCATTCACAAACTATTACAAACAACATTCAACACAGAATTCTCATTCCAAATAGTCTCAGATGAGAAGATTTTTCTAAATACAAACACTAAACAAACTTACACAACAAAACAAGAATTAACACTAATACATAAAACAACTCTTAATAAGCAAATCTTAACATAGAACTTAATTAGATTCTTCATTTGTTGGAACAAATTTCTGTCTCTCATTAGTCTCTCCTTGGGCATTTGGAATATAGAGTTGATAGAACGGACGGTGGTGACGAGCTCTCATATAATCTTCTTCAATCCATTTCTGCTTAAGATACATCGCCTTATCCACTTCCTCTATATAACTAGTACGACTAAATTGCATTTTTAATTTTCATCCAATATGTTCTAGATGTGTATTGACTTCAATTACCTTCGCCTCAATTAAAGCCACGTTAGCCTCAATTTTGTTGATCTTTTCTGTTATCCCTTCGATACTAACGGCTAAGAAACCATTATACATCTCTTGTGCACTCTGACTCATCAATTTCTTCCTCATGGCCTCTTCTTTCTTCTTCAAATCCATCTCCCATGAAGATATTTCTCCAAATCTCTCTTTCTCTTAGACTTTAGGGTTAGACTTTAGGGGCTAAAAATGATTCTGGGGTGAAATTCTATCACAAAATCCTTCTATTTATAGGCCTAAATCCTTCTAATGACTTCTAGGCACGTCCTATAACTGTCATGACACATTTAAGGTAACCAAATGGCAGTTAAAACTTCTATAAAGTACATGTTCACACATGGTTTTTAACGTCTGCACTTAAGCGCTGAATATTGGCACTTAAGCACTAATACTTAATTTAGCACCGGGCAACTTCGTCCAAATACTCATTCTAACATGTCTAAGTCACTTATTAAAGTCTTAAAACATTACCAACACAAATAGTTTCAAAAATACTACCCCAAATTTTCTTAATCACACACAAAAAAAACATTTAAAATAAAAGCACACTGATAACTATGGGTTGCCTCCCACAGAGCGCTTGATTTTACATCGTCAGACCAACGTAACCAATGCTTATTCCGGTTGACCCAACATCATGCAATAGTTAAATTTAAGTTGACTCCCTATAAAATAGGGTTTTAGTGTATGACCATTCACTTTAAATATTTTCTCATGTTTAGGATCTTTGATATCCACAACTCCATAAGGATAAACTTTCATCACAACAAATGGGTCCATCCACCTGGACTTAAGTTTGCTCTAAAATAATATTAACATTACATTATATAGCAAAACTTATTGCCCTGTCTGAAAATTTTTAGTAAGAATCCTTTGATCATACCACATCTCCATCTTTTCTTTGTAAATCTTAACATTTTCATAAGATTCATTCCTTATCTCTTAAAGCACATTTAATTGTAATAACCTTTTTCACCAGCATCCTTTAAATTATAATTTAACTCCTTGAATCTTATATAGCAAATATTTTTGCTCTGACTGAAAATTTTTAGTAAGAATCCTCGATCATGCCACGTCTTTATCTTTTCTTTATAAATCTTAGCATTTTCATAAGATTCATTTTTTATCTCTTCAAGCACATTTAATTACAATAACCATTTTTCACCATCATTCTTTAAATTATCATTAACACTGATAACTATGGGTTTGTCTCCCACAGAGCGCTCGATTTTACTTTGTCAGCCCGACATAACTAGTGCTTATTCTGGTTGACCCAAAATCATTCGATCGTTAAATTTAAGTTGATCCCTTATAAAAGAGGGTTTCAGTGTATGATCATTCATTTTAAATATTTTCTCAATTTTAGGATCTTTGATATCCACAGCTCCATAAGGATAAAATTTCATCACAAAAATTGGGCTCATCTACCTGGACTTAAGTTTGCTTAAAAATAATATTAACCTTGCATTATATAGCAAAACTTGTTGCCCTGACTGAAAATTTTTAGTAAGAATCCTTCGATCATGCCACATCTTCATCTTCTCTTTGTAAATCCTAGCATTTCGTAATACATTCCTTATCTCTTCAAGCACATTTAATTGCAATAACCTTTTTCACTAGCATCCTTTAAATTATAATTTAACTCCTTAATCGCCCAATATGCTTTATGCTCAAGTTCAACTGGTAAATGACAAGCTTTTCCAAATATTAGCTTATATGGGGACATTCCTATAGGAGTTCTGTTTGCAGTCATATAAGCATATAAGCCCACAAAACAAAGCCCACAAAACAAAGTCAAGTTTGGCTGACCAATCCATTTTTGTTGGATCTACAGATCTTTCATAATTCTTTTAATTTCACGATTGGATAATTCAGCTAAACCAATTGTCTTCCTATGGTTTATATGATATTTCTTTAACAATTTCTCCATTATGGCATTTCTGAAATGACTTCCCCCATCAGTTATGACAACTCTCGGCATCCTAAATCTACAAAATATGTTCATTTTCAAAAACTTTGCAACACTTAGAACATCACATCGAGGTAAAGCAACAACTTCTATCCATCAACTTCTATCGTCCACTGCTAACAATATATATAAATTTTTGAAAGATGGTATAAATTGTCCCATGAAATCTGAAAGATAGTATAAATGGTCTCATGAAGCATGCTGTTAAAAAAATGCATTTTATTTTATTAATTAACTTTTAGAGTATAATTAAGGGGCATCTCATTTCTTTTGTAAATATTACCTACACGTTGACATCTATCACAAGTTTTAATATAAGCATTAACATATCTAAAGATAGTAGGTCAATAAAATTTAGATTGTAAAATTTTTTATGTTATTTTATCAACACCAAAATGATCTCCAAATTCAGAATCATGACATTTTGGATAATTTTCTGAATTTCTTTGTAAGGTAGGCATCACCCATCTTAGAATAATCAAATCCTTCTCTTGTTTATATAAAATGGGTCATCCCAAAAATAAGTCTTAGCTTCAGATATAAATTTCCTCTTCTGTTGGTATGTCATTCCATAGGGTATAATATCATGAACAAAAAGGTTCACAATGTCGGCATACCACGGAACACGCCACTCATTAATGTTGAATAGTTTTTCATCAGGAAAATGTTCATTAACTTTTTTTTTCAAAACTGAGTGGTTTTTCTAACTTAAGTCTGCACAAATGATCGGTAATTTGATTTTCAGTCTCATTTTTATCTACTATTTCAAAGTCAAATTCTTGCAGGTAATTTGATTTTCAGTCCCATTTTTATCTACTATTTCAAAGTCAAATTCTTGCAAAAGAAGAATCCATCTTATAAGTAGTTTAGAATCCTTCTATTTCATTAAGTACTTAATAGCAAAATAATTTGTATGAATCCTTCTATTTCATTAAGTACTTAATAACAAAATAATTTGTATGCACTATAAATTTAGTTCCACTTAAGTATGATCTACAATTAAGTATGATCTAAATTTACAAAAATCATATACTATTGTTAATAACTCTTTTTCAGTTGTTGTATAATTAATTTGGGCTTCATTCAGAGTTTTACTAGCATAGTAAATTACTTTGAAAATATTATCATATATTTGTCCTAAAACAGCTCCAATAGCATAATCACTAGCATCACACAATTCGAAAGGTTTTCCCCAATCTGGTGAAACTATAATTGGTGTAGCGACTAGTTTTTCCTTTAATAACTCAAAAGCTTATAGACATCCTACATCAAATTTAAAAATTGCATCTTTCTCCAGTAAATGACATAAAGGCTTAGCAATTTTTAAAAAGTTTTCAATATATTGCCTCTAGAATCCAGCATGTCCTAAAAAACTCCTAATTTTCTTTACATTTGTTAGATACAGTAAATTAGCGATCACTTGAATTTTAGCGGGATCTACTTCCATACCATTTTCTGATATTTGATGTCCTAATACAATTCCTCCTGTTATCATAAACTGGCATTTTTCCCAATTAAAGACTAATTTGTTTCGTCACAGTGATTGAGAACTTTAGATAAATGTTCTAGACATGAGTCAAATGATATTCCAAACACTGAAAAATCATCCATAAAGACTTCAATCCCTTTTTCAATTAAATCACAAAAAATTGCCATCATACATGTAGGAGAGGTATTACATAAACCAAAGGGCGTTCTTTTAAAAGCAAATGTACCATAAGGATTGGTAAACTTTGTTTTCTCTTTATTCTCAGGAGTTATTTGTATTTGGTGATAACCAGTATATCCATCCAGAAAATAAAAGTATTTATGCCTAACTAGTCTATCCAGCATTTGATTTAGAAAGGGTAGTAGAAAATGATCTTTCCTTGTGGCGAGATTTAATTTTCTATAATCAATGCATATTCGTCACCCTGTGACTTATCTAGTAGGTATTAATTCATTATGCTGATTTACAGTCACAGTCACTCCTCCTTTCTTAGGAACGCAATGAATTGGACTAACCCATGCACTATCTGAAATAGGGTAGATAATTCTAACATCTAACCACATCTAACCACTTTTCTTAACAACTTCTTTCAT
>NW_018164960.1:120070-149044 GCF_001263595.1 Phalaenopsis equestris
CATCTAAAGGCTTTCTTAAAATTTTTCAAAATTTTCATCAATCTTTCTTTTTCTTCCATCATTAATTTTGAGGAAATCATAACTGGTAAACTAGAGGAATCACCTAAAAAGGCATATTTTAAATGTTCAGGAAGTAACTTCAACTCAAGTTCAGGAGGTTTTTCTATTGATGGCAAAATGATTTATCTTTTTCTATGGTGTCTAAAATTTCAAAACTTTCCCGAAGATAGTTTGAATCTTCCTTATAAAGATCTTCACATTGATCTAATTCCTCTTCTTACTCGTGTTCCAAATCTTTTAATTCGGATTTCTTTTCATAATTAGTTTTGAAATGACATTCACTCAGATATCTTATAACATCCATTCTATAACATTCATCATCTCAACCTTTTACAGGATATTTCATTGATCTTGAAATATTGAAAGTAATCGTTTGATCATTGACGTACATTGTTAATTTCCCTTCTGCACATCTATCATTGCTCTTCCTGTAGCTAGGAAAGGTCTCCCCAAAATGATAGGTATCTCTTTATCTTCCTCCATATCTAACACAATGAAATCAATAGGAAAGCAGCATAATGAAATCAATAGGAAAGATAAATTGATCCACTTTCACTAGCATATCTTTTAAAACTCCTTTAGGGTACGTTATCAAACGATCTGCAAACTGCAGAGTTATAGTAATAGGGGTTATTTCTCCTAATCCCAATCTTTTAAATATTTATAATGGCATAAGGTTAATGCTTGCACCTAAATCACATAAAGTTTTCCCATAAAATATGTCTCCTATTGCACATGAAATAGTAAAGCTACCAGGATCTTTAAGCTTTTTAGGAAGATTTTTCTGAATTATAGCACTATACTCCTCACTAAGTGCGACAATCTCATTATCTTCAAACTTCATTTTCTTATTGAGAATTTCCTTCATAAACTTTACATAGCTTGAAATTTTTTCTAAGACTTCAACAAATGAAATATTAATTGTAAGCTTCTTAAAAATTTCCAGAAATTTTGAAAATTGCTTATCTAACTTCTATTGACGAAGCCTCTGAGGAAATGGAGGTGGTGGTCTTTCCAAATCAATTTTAAGTGGAGAAATAAGTTTTTCTGAACCTTTAAAAGCGTCCTCTTTTAATTCTTTAATTTCTTCTCACTCTACTTCAATTTCTTTTTGAACCCCTCCCTTCCAACTCTCTTCCGCTTCTAAGTTGAACGGCTTTTACTTGCTCTTTATTCTGGTCTTTCGGATTTGTTTCAGTATTACTAGGAAGAACTTCTTCTCCTTAAATTGTGGATTACTATTGAAACTTGGAGGATAAGTATATATTTTATTATTATTCCCTTGGTTATTACAACTTCCCAATGATTTTACTTGGTTGCTACCCCATTATTTGAGTGTTACCACCTGAGTTATATTCCAGTTAAAATTAGGATGATTCTTCCAACCTGGGTTATAATAATTTGAATATGGGTTATTTTGCTTGTTATTTATTTTATGGCATTCAAAGTTTCTAATGATGCTTGAGAATCTACCATTTGGCCTAATGAATTCTCTTCAATCATGGAAATTGGTTGAGAAAAATTCATTCCAAATTGGTCTAACTTTCTTGAAATTACAGCAACTTAATTTGCTAACAAAGTAAATACATCAAATTCATGAATATTGGCTACTTTTTTAAGATTTACCCTTCATAAAGCCATTGAAAATTATTGGTAGTCATTTCTTCAATTAAACAATAAGCGTCATGAAATGGTTTCGACATCAATGAACCACCAACAACCGCATCGATAATAGATCTAAGAAACCCAGCTAATCCATTATAAAAAAATTTTGAATTATTAATCAATCTGGTATAACATGGTGTGGATATTTTCTTAAGAGTTCTTTAAATCATTCACATGCTTCATAAATAGATTCCCTCTCAAACTGATTAAAAGATGTAATATCATTTCTAAGCTTCGTAGTTTTTGATGGTGGACAATATTTAGCAAGGAATTTTTGTGCTAAATCACCCTAAGTTCTGATAGATCTAGGTACTAATGAATGCAACCACTTCTTAGCTTTATCCCTTAGTGAGAAAGGAAATAATCTAAGTCTTATGACATCATCTAATACACCATCGTATTTAAATATAACACACATTTCCAAAAAATTGGCAAGATGTAAATTTGGATCTTCAGTTGGTGATCCCCCAAACTGATTATTTGATACCATTTGGATAATAATATGTTTAAAGCTTAAATGAATTAGCCACTACAGTAGGTTTTTGAATACTATAACGAAGTTCATCTGCCATAGGGTTAGCATAATATCTTAGTGGTCTAAATTTTTATAATGTTTCAACATTCTGATTATTTTGATCTGCAATTTCTATAATGTTTTTAGATTTTTCAAAATTTTTAATTTTTTTGCTTTTTCTGATTTTCTTAACAGTACTTTCTAATTCAGAATTATAAGGCACTAGTCCTTCAAAACCTGAACTACTCATACACTAACGATAAAATAAAATAAAATAAAACACAAAAATATTTTATAAATAAATTTCTATAATTCCTACAATATCTCTTTAAGTTTAAATAAAACTTTCTAAAATAGAAATTTGCTTTCAATCAATCCCAAGCAATGGCGCTAAAAAATTAGTCCCGAATGTTTTTATGCAACAGTATAACAATGTATTTGATTATATTTTTCACGTATCTTTCCTTACTTTGCAACAGTTCCAAAAACTTAATCCTGGAGAAAATAAGAATTTAACTTTTTAACTTAATATTTATTGGGATACTACGCAAGTATACATATCGTTATTAAGTAATATAAGACTTTTTGATTAAGTCTCGAATATCAAACCCACATTGATTATTCACATTATGCAATAATTAAAGTAACAAACTTTCTACTTTAAAAAAATAAATACATAAACTATAGTTTTTATCACAGGAATAAAATTTAAACTCTTTTTGGTATTTTTAATGTTTGAAATTGAAATAAAAACATATTAAAGATAACTTGAGTTTATGTAAAAGAAATGCACTGAATACGAAATATATTTCTCCTTATCATGACTCAGTAATAAGTATATGGATTCTGTTGTGGAAGAATTCAAATTGTGTTGTGCCAAATAGAAGCAATATTATTCTTTACCCTTACTAGAGAGGCTATAAAGAACATTGGCTGATTTAAAGTTTGAATAGTTCTGAAGATCGATTAGGTAGGGAAGATATTAGCTCTCACTCTAGAGTTCCATCGATTCCCTCCACCTAGGGGCTAACATCTCGTATTAAAACCTAAAATAATAAACCAAGTTGGGGGCTTTAGTCTGTCACTCTAAATTACTTTAACTCTACACCTTTCAAAGATTATTTCCCTATTTATTTGAACTCAATCATATGAACTACATTCTCATTCATACAATCTCATGTGATTATTTCCAATTGTTGACTGAGACAATACCATCCCGGTTCTTGCATGTTCTCATAACAAATTTTAACATCTAGATGGGTCAGATCAAGAAATAAATGAAGTGCATGGAATTAAATCATCACAACTTCTTCCAACATTAAAGATTAATACTCTCCACAACTTCCATCCAACACTTTAATTACTTATTATTTTAAGGAGAAAGGTAAAGAAAACTACTTAGAATCCATGGAGAAAAAAAATAACACTTTAGTTTAAAAGTAGAAATCATTTTCAAACCAACAAGAAGTCTTGATTAAAAACAAAAGTAGTTTCAAATAAAGATAAAAACTTATCTCAAATCCTCCACCAAACTCTTGAAGTTCCTTCGAATCTCTTCTCTCTTAAAACACACTTAAGTCTCAAAATAATACTAAAAAAAGGAAAAAAAAACTTGCGGCGCTTGAAATTTTCTCCAAAAGCTTCTTTAAGAACTTTTCAGAACTCTTCAAGACCCTTCTAAAAGTTTCAACTTACTTCTTTTATAATTTTTCAAGAAGTGTCTTGGTATATCTTCAAAATGTGACCTGATTCGATGTATTTACCATGGGATGCCTCCTTTCACAAGTCATTTAATTATATTTTCGTCCTTGGTGGTTTTAATCGCCCATTTTAGCCAATATGCGCCTCAAATGTCCCTTCAAAATTCGTCAAAATGAATTAACCCGACAAGTAACTGTCACTGGTGCTTAAGCGTGGGGCCTCTAGCTCTTAGGCGCAGCCTTCCCTGTTTCACTGGTGCTTAGGCGCCAAAATACTTTTGCACCATTTTTGTATTTTTGCTCCAAATTTGACCATTTTCCCTCCTTTTAGCATTTTTCACCTTTTTACTTATACTTGAAAGAAAAACACATAAATACCTTCTATTAAAGTGCAATATCTCAAAAATAGGTTTAAAAATGTGTCTAAAAATACTATATATTTTAGGTGTATCAAGTACCAAAATAGATAAAATAAAAGCCGCAAATTATTACAGATCAAATCAAAAAGATAACATATAGTGCTCACACTCTCGTGAGTATCAAAAGAAATAAAATAAAGATAAATACAATTACAACTACAAGTAGAAATATTAGAATGTTTAATTTAAAACTCTAACAACGTTTGTCCTTAGCTGCACCTTCATTCTGGGAAACCATCGTACCCTGGTTATTATTGGCAGTGCAATATGTTGGACTCTCAGCCCAATGGAAGAAACCACAATGAGCTGAAACTCCTCTGAGACAATCGTAGAACTGTCTCCCTCTGTTGTGAGGCTAACGTCATGAGTGATGGAGCTGGTAGTCCGTAGTAACACTATATCAAACTAAAAAAGATAAAAAAATTATGAGTGCCCAATCTTAGACAAGTAAGTACACCAACCCAAACATCTGTCACTACAAACAGACAACGAACCTTAAAAAAATGAGTTCTCGATTGCCTTTAACCCACATGAACAATCATATTGGGTTACATGTGTTTATCACCAAAAAAACCCATCTAGTAGATCCTCATATGTCGTAGCACTGAAAAGAAGAGAGGACCTAGGTTGCCTTCTTTAGGATTTCACATGCAAAACCAACAGGATACAGTCGACCTGTGTCATATGTGCATATCATCAAGAAAGGCCATCCACATAAATCCTCATAATCCAATGCACCCAAAATAAGTGAGAATCTCAGCTGCCTTCATTAGGAATACACATGTAGCACTATATAAGAACAACGAGTCAGCCATCCAAAAGAACTCACAATGCCATAATTTTCACCATTCATCACTAACATTAGACACCCACAAAAAAATACTAACAAATACAAAAATTTTTTAGAAACGTCATTCTAATATATTCAAAATTTTAAAATAAAAAAAACAAAATACTAATGAAAATCATAAAGTATTAGAACAAAATGCATACATAAATAAACATATAGTCTAATAAATAAAAAATGACTTAGTAGATCAGCAGCCATAGATAGCATCTGCGACACCTCAAAGCAGTCATCTCAGCCACACCTACACTGACTTGAATTTTAAATTCATTTACGTTTATCCCATCCTCAGGTAATGAAGACCCAACTAAAATTCTGAAGGTTTTTCTGAGACATTCAACTCATCATTGTAGGCCATACTAAAGTCTGTATCTAACTAAGAGGGATGTCGTCTGATGAAATTATGAAGTGTCATTATGACTACCACAATATGCACCTACTTTGAAATGGATACGATGACATATCACATAGGATGACCCATTTCCTCTTCCAAACACCAAATGTTATTTCAATTACCCCGCACAAGAAGGAGTGACATTTGTTAAACATTTTTTTTCTACCAAATGTTATTTCAATTATCCCGCGCAAGAAGGAGTGACATTTGTTAAACATTTTTTTTCTGTCATGGATGGAGTCACTCTCAAAATTAAAAAAATGGTATTTGGTGTCCGGATAGGGCTTCAGGTAGCCCCTCTGCATAGGATATCCAACATCAACCAAATAATATTTTTCTGTTATGAAAGACACTATTAATGACAAATACAACATATAACTAGTAGGTGTACATATCACAACAAACCTACAGGCGGGTGAGAAAAGCACTGTGAAAGCACTGGTTTCTATTTCTGGTTGCATGGTAGAAAAGATGACTGTCATATGCACTTTCTTCCCAGCCCGTCATTACAAATGTGAAACACATGTTGAAGTCAAAAAGCACTGTGTTCTATTTCTGGTTGCATGGTAGAAAAGACGACTGTCATATGCACTTTCTTCCCAGCCCGCCATTACAAATGTGAAACACATGTTGAAGTCACATACTGTTATGATATTTTGCATATCTGAACCACTTCGACCAATGTATGCGGCATTTTCAAGGCTGGGTAATCTGACATCAATATGAGTACCGTCGATTGCACATATGCAGTTCTGTTTTTCATCGTTAGAAACTCATTATATTATGAAATTAATGCAACGAAATAAAATTTACCTTGAAATAAGGCATGTAACAGGGATCATTGGCAATTTGTTCTAGAGTATTAGCAAATGATGGATCCTCTGGCTTAATGATTTGTGCTGCCAAGCTAACAACTGCCTATACACCTTTCGAGAAGTACCGGCTAATTGTTTCTGAGGAATGCTGAAATCACTCCATAGCTCTTTTAACTGATTGGTTCTGTGATTGAATGTATAATGTATAATGTTATAGCTAATTGTTTCTCAAAGAACCTTGAAGGTTGTATTAAAGACATAACTCGTGAAGGAGATCCATTAAAATGGGTGCAGTAATTCAAAAAATATTGTTGAAATTTATTGGATGTTCACAAAGCATCTCACCCACCTATTTATCCCCTACAAAGCTGGATGTCATGCAAGGTATTTGAATAGTGTTGGATCAGTAATACTCCGAAAATAATATCGTAATAGCTGCAACTCATGCCATTCTTTTACGACGTTTTTGCAATTGATCCATCTTAAAGTACATCGATATTAGGTTAAAAGAAACAGTTAAGAAGTAGCAGAAGGCAAGATACCTAATATAAATATCAAGGGCTACAAATTATAGAACCAATTACAATAAATGTTCCGAAGAATACAAACAAGTGTCAAAAAGTAAGAAAAAACCCTGCTAACATCAATAAAAACAACAGACTCATTATCCACCAAAACACATAAATATTCAACGCAATTCGGGACGTAGCACCATGAATATTTGTATACGGGTAGAATTCTCAAGTCTTTTCAACCATTTTGCATGAAATCACAAATTTGCAACTACTTCTAGAAGAGCATGAGAAGCTCCAATACAATCTAAGATGGTGTTGTCAGGTGGCGAAGCTGCAAAAGCATCAATCGGTCTATCGAATGAGCTCTTTACAAAAATGTCCTTATCTTTCTTCCTCTTAGCAAGCCTGGGCCTCTTTGACAAGGAACTGGACTCCCCCAGCTCCTTATGATTAATACTACACCCTTCTTCATCAGGTTTCACTTGCTAAGGTGACAAGTCATCTGGTATGCATGTAAAGCCCAACTCTCTAGGATTGAATGCATGCATTATCGTTGCGACAACCCCCTTAAATATTATGTCCAGTTTCTCTTCAAAGGCCGACTCAATTTCGTACTGCTTATATTTTTTTGCTGTCGACATTGCCTGTAACATTGTATGGAGGAGGGGGGGTTAGATCAATTAATACAAACCAAATAATTATGAGAATAAAAATATTAAAGGTGTAAATATTACCTCTAATTTTTTAATCCACCATTCATCTGGAGCATCGATTGTCCATTTAATGGGTTCCCAATTCAATTTGGTATGTCCATGTTTTAGCTCCTTCCAAATTTTCCACACTTTCTTCAGTTGATTCCATTTATTTTTGAATTTTAGCCTGTCATGATCCCTTCCCATCAATTCTTTGAATCTCCTCGCAATATTTTGCCAACCTTCCTTGTTAAAATATGTGGTTGGCATATTTCCAAGTTCTATTTCTTCAATACAGCGATTGTAAAAGATATTTGTGACATGTTTATCCCACATAGCTGACGGACCCCATTCATTTGTCTTAGACATGTTGGAACTATATGAAAAATTTATAGTTACACAGAGCAACTTAAAGTAAAAGTCCAAGGTACAATTCTAAGTAAAAAGAGAAAAAAAAGAAAACTTATTTAATAAAAAATTTCAAAAAAAAAAACTCTCGGTAAACCAAATAAACGCAAAGAAAACTTATTTAATAAAAAATTTCAAAAAAAAAACTCTCGGTAAACCAAATAAACGCAAAAGTAGTTGAACCCATATAACAATATAGGTTACATTCCTCAATTTATTGGTAAGGCAATATGACAATTTTCATGGCTGCTTTGAATATCACTTGCATAATCCTCATTCCAGAAATCAGGTATGAAATTGCATATCAATTTGTCACCTGATTTGAATATCACTTACATAATCCTCATAAACACTATTACAAAGAACAAATAGCATCACTATCCATTCAATCCAGGCATTGGGTATGAAATTGCTTATCAATTTTTCACCTGGTTTGAACATCGCTTGCATAAACCTCATAAACACCATTACAAAGATCAAATAGCATTACTATCCATTCATTCCAGGCATAAGGTATTATAAAATTTAGTGATGCTTATGATATTGCAATGGGTATTAGGGCTATGCTAAATAAGAAGAAATTATGGAAAGCTATGGACTTCAGATGCTTCAAGTAAAGATGAAATTGATGTTGTAGTTAATCGAGAAGGCATCAACTTTACCAAAAAGAAGTTAATCATTAGCATATATAATATGCTTCAATGTGCAATTCCCATCAAAATTATCCAGCATAAGGGAGAAAGCATCCATTACAGTGAGAAAATAGTAAGGTAAGAATGGGCAGCCTTGCTAAGACTGTCTTGAATGGGAAATATTCTCTAATCTCACAATTTATGAGAACATAAAAATTCGGCTTTGAAGTGAAATCTTTGATCCAACTAACCGAAGGGTGGAGGAAACCCAAATTTCAAGTTTAACATAAAGAAAAAAATGGATATCTATAACAAGCATTTCTGAAATCAATTTTGAAAATGGATGTCTATAACAAGCATTTCTGAAATCAATTTTGGAGCAAATACTATTCTTGGAGCTCTTAGAATTGAACAAAACTGAACCTTAAAATCTCCACCAATTAAAGTTTCCTAAAGAAGAGAAACACTCAAAACATTTTAAGGAGTCATCACAACCAACCCGTAAAACAAACATGACTTTTAAATCCATCAAGAAGGTCATAATAACTACAAAAATAAAATGGCCATGAGAAGCAGTAGACCCATGATACAAGGGTCTTGGTTGCCAAAATTGCTTAAGACCAAATGAATGTGTTGAATAGAAGACGGTTCCATTTCAACATACATCTCCACAAATCAACGGCATCATATACAATTGAAAACAAGTAATTCCATTCTTAATGAAATGACACATTGGAGTAAGCTTAGCAATACATAATGCAAAACTAGAATATTTTCAGCATTTATGACCAATTTTCCATTCATCTTATTTGCCTAAAGATTCCGATAAAAAAAAAAAAAAATTTTGCATAACCAAAAGGAGCCATGCATTTCTGACCAATTGTTCATAACACCAAGTAAATGCCTTACATTAGTAATGAACGGTGCATTTTTCATGAAAGGTATTCTGTTCAAGCCTTTAGGAGTCTCAAAAATATCATTAAAAGCACTATCACGATTGATTTGAACAAACACAACAAGTCATTTTAGCCACAGACATTCCACCATGAACTCGGCATGTGAATGCACAAGAAACAAGGGATAACTTCATAACCCAAATACCACACAATTTCTATGTACTAACCTACATTCATATGCATTGGAATAAACTCCATTGCATATCAACAACAATAAATCCAAGACACTTTCTATGTTTCCCATCTTAGAAAGCAAGTGCAACACTACCCAATGCATTTCAAGATAACCCAACAAAATCATGCAAGAAAACCCTAAGTTTAACGTTAACCAAAATTTGCCAAAATTGTTGATAGAAAAAGCAGATTATACATGATAAATCGAACCAAAATAGTCGCATAGCAGAGTAAAACATCAGATCTCACCGGAGTAAACAGAGCTTACAAGCAAGTCGATCGTCGCGAGGGTGAAGATCGGGGAGAGGGCCAGGGAGAGCAAAGAAGGGCAAGGGAGGAAATTTTTCCTAAAGCGGGTCGGGGACGCAGTAAGCTGGGTAGGGGCCCGGCGTAAACCTATTAACAAATAGCAATGCGCCTATCGGAGCTGAACCAAACTGCCGAGCGAACGGGGATTCCTTCAAAAAGCGAGTTGTTTAGTTAAGATAGAACCATTCGAGTTATATAAAATATTTGAAGTTGATGATGCAAAAGAATTCTTCATCCAACCGTTTGCTGCAAATTTGTAGCCGTTACAAGCTCAATTTGAATCATCTACAGCTCGTTCAAATTGAACTCACTGTCTACTAATTAGCCTCATTTCCGTTTACTAAAGATGGGCAAGAAGGGGAAAGAGAGGGCTAAGGAGAGGCGAGAAAAACGATTGCAGGAAATATCTGAGCTCCGAAAAAAACCAATCTTAACCGGCAACAGGTATGCGCACTGCTACGCTCACAACCCGTTCGGCAAAATGCTCCAACGAGCTGCTATTTCTTTGATTCCGTGCATTCATTCTCCTGCTATACTGATTTGTTCATCCTTGATAGATGGTGGTCTTCTGAGACGGTGGCTGTCGTGACAGGAGCCAATAGGGGGATTGGCTTTGAGATTGCTCGCCAGTTAGCAGCCTACGGTCTCCATGTAATTATGGCCTCAAGGGATGCAGAGCGTGGGCGCCAAGTAGCAGAGATGCTGCAGAATGAAGGCCTCAGTGTCAACTCTCACCAGCTCGACATCTCAAATCAAGCATCTGTTGAATCCTTTTCGAAGTGGGTTGTTCTCAATTATGGTGCAATTGACATCCTGGTTAGTAAAGCTTTACCTGTCATCATTTTGCTCTCCAAAAAAGGGGGAAATTTAATTATTTACATATATAATAGTCAAAGTTTGATATGTATGTGTCATAAACTCATGTGTGAAAAAGTGTATCACTTTTAAAATAATTGTGATGGAGGTATTTTTGATGTGATGTTAAAGATTTGAATGTTATGGATGTAAATATGAATGTTTAGGTATTAGATATGTAAATACATAGGAATTTTGTGTTATGTTTGTTCATGCGCCCAAAAAAATAATTTTTGTTATTGCAATGAGCCTACTGTTCTGTCCTTTTCTAGCTTGTATGCTTGATAATAATCAATCACTACAAAGACAGTTTCTGTTGATCATCGATTAATTTTTTATCTGTTTATAGTTATGCATGCCGCACAAAGTATCTTAGATATACATACAGGTTCATAAGACAGGTCAAGGAATTCTGTATTTTAGATATAGAGTTGGCAATCATAATGAAATAATTTAGAGGGTCTACTAAGATGGCATCTCCATTTACAGAAGCATGTACAGGATGTAGAGGAAGAGTAACGTATCCTGTCTGTAAATGCCATTGTAAATATCAGGAAGTTGGTTTAAAGACGTATGGATTTGACATAAACCTTGTATTGGATTGGGTGAAGATGGTTAAAGCCTAAATTGTATGGTGTTGTTGTGCTGAAGATGACAATGATGTCATCTTTTGGTATTTATAAATATAATGGGCCTATGATTTCCTTCTCTAGTTAGCTAGGTTGTTACAACTTACACATACACAACAGATTTCTTTTTTTAACCACAATTGCAAATTATCTGAGAGAATTTCACAAACTGTGAGCTAAAGAGGGCCAAACTGTAGCTTTTAGTTGCTGATTATTGTCAGATACTGCAAAAAGTGCTTCTATTGCCTAGAATTGTGCCTGTTGTCTTCTTCGTTCTTGTTCTTCATTCTTAACAAATACTTTTACCTTGCTGTTGGATTTGTGGGTCTTCTAGTTTAAAGGTTGCTTGATAATATAAGTACAAGATAATTTTAAAATGTATTGTATGTCAGTATCATTTTTTCAATGTATTGATAAAAAGAATTCTTTTTGTTATAAAGCCCCACCAATTGCAGATCAAGGTGAGCCAATAGGTGCCAACCAAGCTATCAGATTTAATGGCATCATTCAGACAATTATCACCTAAATATTGCATTAAAATTAAGTTTTGCACTAGTACTATTCAGCAAGCGTTCACTATGCTTGATATTTACTCAAAATCATGAGAAAAATAAAGAAGAATGTGCGGTATCTGGTAACTGAAAAAACTAGAAACAGAGGGGAGTACAGCACTTGATTGCTTAGGAAAGTAAGAATAAAAGTACAAAAGCGTCACTTAAAAATCTTGTTAAAGTTTTACACCCTAATAAGCACTCACATAGAGTTTTTAAAATGTAATGCGTCACTCAAATTATTCCAAATAATTTTAGATGTGTTATCATTTAAAGCAATTTTAGAGGCCTAGTCTAAAAACAAAAGCTTTTATATGGCTGTTCATAAATATTTGACATTGTATCAGCGTTAAAAGATCTACTTGCTGGCAATGCTAACATCATGTTTGATCACATTGAACACTTTTATTTTCTGATATGGATGTATGGGGTTTGGCTTATCGGGAGGTGGAATGTTTTATACACCAATTCCATATTCCAAGCAGTAGTAGGGGCTCTTTAACTTTACATGAATAGCAGTAGATAGTCTTGCAGGCTACATAAGATAGTTCATGGAAAGCCCGTAATGCTCTACTTGAAGTTTTACACTCATGGAGAGTCTGGTTGATCACCTGCGAAAATTGTAATAGGATATACAATATTCTCTTTGATGTCCTATAATAGTATACCGTGATGCTAATTGTATGGGAAATTTTTAGCAAAAAATTCTATTATATCATGTGCATTATCAAGTACTTTAAAAGGTTCACTGGAATATGCCTAACCCCTTTGTGTATTCATAATGTGCCATTAAGAAAGCAAACATAACATATGTTAGAGCTCAACTACAGGCATTTGCTTCCTTGATGCACCCTTTGTGTTTTATTATAGCGTACCTGTACTTGTATCTTCTTCATGAGTGCTCATTGAATATTTCTTACTTTTGAACAAGTTTATCTTTTTGGTTCTTTAAGGTTATTTCTGCTTTTGGGTGGATGCAAAACTAGTTCTAAATTTGGGAACCCAGTTCACAAAACTTTTATACTTTCTGACTTTGTTACAATTACGTATTCAGTTGATAGAGGTTCTCATCAGTTTAACACCTCATGCTTAGTTGACTTATTGATAATGGATCTGGCTCAACTATTGGAGTAATATACCAGATACATAACTATTATTTATTTTGCTTCGTAGATTTGATG
The DNA here is from genome assembly GCF_001263595.1 of Phalaenopsis equestris. Taxonomy (NCBI): domain Eukaryota; kingdom Viridiplantae; phylum Streptophyta; class Magnoliopsida; order Asparagales; family Orchidaceae; genus Phalaenopsis; species Phalaenopsis equestris. The sequence goes on from NW_018164960.1 coordinate 133,387, forward strand.
AAGGATAAACCCAACCTAACATGAGAACTAATGAATTGGGTGTAAGGATATATTCCATCTGTTTGTGCTTCATGCTTAATAGAGCTTAATAGAAATGTTGCTCATCAATGACATGGTCCTCAGTGATCATTAAGTTGATGTAAATTTTATCATTTTATGCTTGTTTGGTGGAGATCTTAATGATGGAACATTACTTCAATCGTTGCTCAAGGCAAGAAAAACTTGTTAAAGATGGAGCATTCCTTCAGTTCTGCTTCATAGATTGTGGATTTACTACTAAACGACCAATGAAGCCAAACTGGTCGGATAAATAATTATTAATAGGACACAACTATGCTTAAAAGCTTCCTATTTCATGGAATTCCTTGGTTCTATTTGAGCTCGTTGAGCTATTGAAAAGTCTCACCTCATCAAAATAAGTAAGGTTAAAAGCTTAGTTTTGGCACTAAATATGTACAAGGAGGTGTTGCCTTGTCTCTATTGTTCTTCTATCATGCTGAACATCCAATTGTGGCTGCAACTTGCTCATATTTGGGATATGACTAAACTTGTTCGGCTATTAGGCATTTCATTAGGGAAATCTTTTACTGTTTTTACTTATATTATTTAAACTATGAAACCTAGTAGTCTCTTAGTTTTCTTACTGATGTAGTGAGCTGGAGAAATTAACTCTAAACTTATTTTACTTCGTGTCTGATCCTTAGATGAATTAATACTTATTACTTGAGTAGAATGCCTCTTTCATGATAAAAATGTTCAAGGTTATTTTTAGTTGTTGCTGTTGTTTTTATTTATTTGTTTATTTGTTTATTTTTTGCATGTTACCAAATACAACTAGTTTTTTAACTCTTGGGAATGATTTCATCAACCTTGTATTATTGGATGATTTCAATTGGAAAGTGATATCTTTTTAAGAGAACAAATCTATGTCAATTTTTTAGGCCTGATTGCACATCTTTTGTTTGTTGGCCTCTTCCGTATTTATTTTATCCTTTGGAATTGCAAGAAGCTATGACTCATAATATATTGATTTTATTGATGGTTTATGACCTAGGATTAATATTTACAAGAAAATTAACATTAGTTAGGGGCTTAAATTTAATTAGGCTAACTATTAACCTACAAGGTTTTGACAGTATTGAATTATTTTTATGATAAAAAACATAATTTGTTTTACTTAAATTTATTCATATATTTTTTTGTAGTTTTGGTTGCTAATATTACTTGTATATATCGGAAGGGCAATATTTTTGATGTTAGATATACTCAATAAAGAGCATACAAGAGACTGAGAAAGTGTGTTGCTCCAAATTGAAATGCTAGCCATCTACACAAATTTTGTTGAACTATGATAAATTTATGTAGGCATTATGTTGAATTGGAGTGAGAGCCGTGAGAGCATTATGTTGAACTATGATAAATTTGTCAGCATCCCTTTACTCTTTATTTTAGTTGTTCTTGACATTGTCATATGTTGAAGAATTTTATGATCTCATTATTGTTTGTGTTAGATGTTAGCTAGATAATGTTTATAATCACTCTTAATTATTAAAACATATTGTCTTATAATTGATTGTGAAAAAATAAATAAAATCAACATATAATTTCAATGCTGCAATTACTCTTAATTATTAAAATATATCGAGTGATAACTAATTTTAGAAATTATGCCGCACAACAATAAATTAGTTTGTGAAAATTTACCCTTCAATTCAATTGTCCTTCAGATTTTGTTATATGATTCTCTTGTGACATTGTTATTGTTTGTGTTACAAGAAGATTATATAGTGATTTTAAGTACTCTTAATTATTATAGTATAATGTGTGATAATTAATTGTGAAAAACCAATAAAATCATTAATTGTTTGTGACTAAATTATAGATTACTTTTGTATTATTAATTTCTCCATTGAAGGAAAAAAAATATAAATTATTCCCTCCCCTCACATACACATGTTGTCCTCCATATAGTTTTCATAACTTGACAATTGCGCTGAAAAAAATCTACATAGGGTTATCCAATGGAGGTCATGAGCAATGAATATAATGACACAAACATCAAGTCTAAACTACTTTCATCTTTGTCAAACCTGCCCGATCAACACGTCGAAGCATCGAGCATACTTTGTGTGTCCTTTATATGAAAGGAAAATATAATTATATGTGAGAGGAAGGTGAAAACTTTGAGAGAAACGATGTCCATTCGTGAATACAATCATTTGAGCTCTACTGTTCACGCGCCGACATTCTCACTCAAAGCTACCCTCATTGTCCTTGATTCTTGCTCCCAATGGCGGTCACTTCAGCAACAAGCCGCAAATTCCAATACCAGCAACTCACTTCTACTGCTAACTTTTTTGAAAAGATGAGGCCATAATACAAAAAATTTTATTCCCATGTATAGGTAAAAAAAGTACTGTAATAGAGAAAATAATAGACTAACTATAAATTAAGACAAAACATAAGAAATATCAAAACAAAAAATAAAGCTAAAAAAGATATATGCTCGAAGACGAATGAGGGCTCACATTAAAAATACAGTGTCTATGATAAGAATCTAACTTGGTTCATCAAGAAATCATCTTGAACGAACAACGCAAGGGTCCATATGATAAAGAACAAAGAGTATCTATCTAGGAAAGGAGGAATTCCAACCACAAAAGTGAAGGAAGTTCGCCAAATTGACATGTAATAAGCTGGTTGAGCCCCGTAGATTTTCAATATTGTTTGTTTGCTCTCCAAAATTGCCCAAAGCTCTGAGAAAGCATAAAAATTCGTCTAGAACAAATAAATTGTCCAGTTGAATCATTTTTAAGAAATTTACTCTGTAAAAGGTTTTCGAAAACCCAGATGTATATAGAAGAGAGGCAACCACGAAGAAATACCATTATATGGTAATAATTGAACTTTAGAATCTTCAAACCCCATATTATCTCTAAGAAAGTGGAATCTAGTGAATTTCCCAAAAACAGATAAATCATCGTTCTCATCCAAAACCTTAAGCCCATCAAAGAAATCAGTAGATTCCATTTAGGACAATGAAATTGTCTGGTTGATTCTTGAAACCGAAGATGAAACTGCCATGATATGTCTATCAAATAAAAAAATCTTCCAAACTTTTCAGAGAGATGTCTCTTAGCAAAAAGCAGAGTCTCAAAATCAAAAGACATAAAATAAATAAAAAATATCATATATTAAAGAGCACCTCCATATATCTACCTTGGAGTACTGAATATAGTAACCATGAATTGTAGAAATAGAAAGCATTCCCAAATTAGTCTTAGAGATCCCATAAAGAAAAAGAAAGAGAATAACAAAATTCCTTACGAGGAACACCATAAGAATAAAAAAAGAACTGAACCACTTAAGTTACAAAAGATATAATAAAGAAATATTAATGAGAATGTCATACTTGAAATTCCATTTCCTACTCTTATATTTAATAGCAATTTTAATATTTAAGCTGACTGAATCAGCAATAGCAGATTCCTTCCTAAATATTTTATCATTTCTTTCAGGCCAAAGTTGATGAGATGCTACTTGAACATCAAGAAGGCAGAAAGCCTAGTAGCCTTACAAGTGATTGTCTCAACATGAACAAGATATTGGTGAAAGCTGCAGCCAATATGAAGAAAGCGTCCGTGGGGGTGGCCTGTTGGATAATATTAAATGCAAAAGGATATTTAAATAAGAGATGATCATAATGTTTAGGGCTGATTTTACAAAAAACACATGCTTTGTAGGGAACCATAGTGGTTAAGCCCTTAATAAGAACTTTTCAAGAGAAGGTTGCATACTTAAGGGAGTACACTTTACATCAAAGTTGTTTACGCCAATGTGAAAAAGGTAAACCTTTATTTAAAAAAATTTAAACAACTTTGTGAGGAATTTTATTTTTCCCCATACGAATACAAGAAAGCCCAGTATTGGATATTAAAATTATGGTAATGGAATTGATGCATTCTAAAGGGGCAGTGTGAGTCTGAGTGAGGGCCCATGCGTTCTTACAAATTAAATTTTTTAGGAGAGGATATGAAGAACAACGAAACCAATTAAGACCAGTCCTCCATTTTTTTCGTATAGAGAAATCCCAACCAACCAAGGATTAAAGGAGAAGGAGAGGTTGCTATTACAGGTAACCTTCAAGGTAATACCATTTCTGATTAAGCATTAGTCTAATCTTTTCGGAATATAGAAATCCTGCGTCATCTAGCATGGAAAATGAAGCCATAGTGAACAAAACACCATTTTGATAAAGCATTCTCAGAGTAATAAAATTCCAAAATGAGCTTGGCTTTACACATGATTTTTAAAGTCTTTTGGTCCAAAATGCTTCGGCCTGGTGATGTTATTCTATGCAATGATATGCAAGTTGCTGCTATAATTGCCAAAGAGAAGAAATTTAATAATATGAAATGTGATGCTTTTCTTTAAACCCATAAGAATAGATGTGGATCGAAACCTATAAGAGAGAAAGCTTCATATAATACTTCTAATTAACTGAAATGAGAGCAATTTTTGCTTCCAACCCTTTAAGTTATCCTTAATGCTCTCCAAAGTGTATGGACTGTTATAAGCGGTGATTCCAGATGAGTTAATAACAACACCAAAGTATTTCCAAGGTAGTGCTTTCTCATCAAAACCTAAAGATTGTGTTATCTGAAGCTTACTCAGTGTTGAGATAGATTTTGAAAAATAGATTAAAGACTTATTTAGATTAGTTTGAAGATTTGAGGTATCCCGAAATCAACAATTGTGTCTAAAAGCCCAAGAGTGCAGCAGAAAGAAGCTTTGTCAAAGGCTAACAAATCATCAACACAGATGAGGTGTTTATTGCTTCGGGACATATCATAATCTGCATTGATATTCTAGTTTTTATCTAGCAGACATGAAAATGCATCTATAACAATTGTGAAACGATAAGGTGAAAGATGACATCCCTCTAGTTGTAAAGAAATAACCATGAAGGTCACTGTTTAAAATAATGAAAAAAGGAATAACCTTGGTGCAAGCAATGATCCAGCCCACAAATTTGGGAGGAATTCCTGGCTTTTTCATTCTTTCATAGAGGAAATCCCTTCTAACACTATCAAACACCTTCTTTAAATTGATTTTGACATGAAGTAGTTCAGCAAAATTGAAGTTAAAGCCACATAAAGTTTCATTAGCAATGATGAATAGATCCAAAGAAGATTTAAAACGATATAAGAAATTCTACCTCCTAAAAGCCTGACCTAATTGAGATCCTTCTAGGGTAGGATGGTACACTTAAAGCTTTATTTCTAATCATTCTAGTAGAGGTCATTTATTTTCTACTTTAACAAAGAAGAACATTAAGTTCTATTTGGATGCCAATTTCCAGCAAGCCTTTGGAAGAATAAAACAATACCTAATGACACCAACAATTAATGAGCCCCATCTTAGGTTGACTATTAATTCTGTACATTGCTGTTTTAGATTAATCGTTTGGTGCTTTATTAGCCCATATTAATGCAACAGGTAAGACGAATGCATTACATTGCTTGAATCATCAATTTATTCTAGCTGAAAGAAACTATGCTCTATTGAAAAGCATTATTCACCCTTGATGTTTACGGTCCAAAAGTTAAGCACTAAATTCTCTCTCATAAAGTTCATCTTATATATTGGTTTAATACTTTGCAATACTTGAAGAACCATCCAACTCTTACAAGATGACTAGCAAGATGGTCAAAGATTTTATTGTAATTTGATATAACTTTTTGTTCCCTTGTGTGCTACTAAAAACTAGGCTTTAGCCGATTTCTTGTCATCAAGTCCATTACCTACCAATGCTCCTCTAAATGAAGACTTGATGAAAAAATTATAAATTTAGATGGTCAAGACAACTTTGAGAATTTCACTTCAAAGGTGCTTTCTTATCCAAGAATGATTTAAATTCAAAGTTGGTTATGCTTGACAAAGCATGAATAAGATTGATATTCATAACTCTAACAATAGATTGATGAGATTCTTTTATCGTTTATTAGAGTCATATACAAAACTAAAGTAGAGTAAGATTCCTTAACCACTGGTCTGCGAAAGAAATTTAAGAAGTTAATTATTTAAAGATTCAGAATTGATTCATTGGATTGTTGGAACATACAAGATTTTAAAACCACGACTTCATCAGTACTACCAACACACAAAGGGTGCTTGTGTTGGACGTATGATTTTGACCAAAAGAGGCTTTATTCTATCGAACTTTGCAATAACCTTGTACAAAGTATTGCAAATAGAAATTGACCTATAGTCATTTAGTTCTTGAGCATGAGAACTTTTAGGAATCAAGGTTATTACAGTATGTTTAAGCCTGTTAGAATGTTGAGAAGTATGAAATAAATTTCTGATAGCTTCAATACAACTGTTCCCAACTAGATCCCGACCGTCCCTAGAAATTTTGGAATGCCAAAAATGCATTTTGTATATCCAACTCAGATAATTCAGTCGTGTGGTATACAATTTCAGTTGGAGAAAGAGTTTGGCTAGTGGAAAATTGAGATGAGAGAAGAGGGGAAGTAGTATTGTGGGAATTGAGACGTTTAGAGAAGTAATTTATGGATTCATCCATTACAGCTAGTTGAATATAAGTGAAAATCCATTAGAAGAGATCTCTTTTATAAAATTCCTGGTTCTTTTTGCATTTTATATTTTGATATAGGAACTTAATGGGCATTTTCACCCACGGAAAGCCAAGCAAACTTAGCTCGCTATTTTATCCACTTGCTTCATAGGAAAGAATTTCAGACATCGTACTTTGAGCATTGTGAGCATGGGATAAAAGATCTTGATCAAGAGGATTTCCGTTCAGAAGACTGTGAATCTGATGCAAAGAGGCTTTGATATTAGCAATAGATTTAAAAATATAGTTTAGAGGAGTTCCTTTGAGAATTATAGTTTTTTTTAACATTTTTCAACCTATTGCATATAGTAAATAATGATTCACCCAAAACAAGTACAAGACAGGTCTCTTTGACAGTGTTTTTGAAATCAGGAAGGAAACTCCAGTAACTCTTATATTGAAATCTGCATTTAGGAATGAAATCGGTCCCGAAAGAGAGAACGAGGGGAGAGTAATCTGAGGTAAGAGCCTCCATAATATTGTAGCTTGAGAATTGGAAGGAAGAGAACCAACTGTAATTCCCGAAGGCTTAATCCAAGAGACATTTTATGGGTTGTGGGTTTGCTAATTAAACCCACTGTAAGAGATGCCATGGTTCAATAATTCCTTGAGACCAGACTAAGCAATACAAATGTTGAAATCAACCATTTTACTGGGAATAGGTGGAATGCCTCCCGCATTGTCTTTCATATCCAGAATGCAATTAAAGTCGCCAACCACAATCTAAGGCTGAGAAATAGAATTGGCTAAAGAAGAAACAGCATGCTAGAGCTCTTTCCTTCTCATAGCATTGTATTTAGCATAAATGAATGTTATAAGGAAATTAATAGAAGAGGAGGCTGAAATAGAATCATGAAATATATTGTTGTTGATTGTCCAAAGCATTAAAAACTATAGTAGCAGGGGTCCGCTTGACCCAAATACGACCATTCTGAGAAGAATGAAAGTTCTGAACAGAATATTCATCATGAAATATAGAAAAATTTCCTAGTGGAAAAAGGTTAGAGAGGCAGGGAATGGAGAGCATTGTTTCCAATAAGCTTAGTAAGTCCAATTTTTATCTTTAACTAATTCTCTGTTGTCAGTGATTCTAATATCACTATTGAAACCCCTTATAATCCAAACAGCTATTTTTGGGAAAAAAAACATAGGAAAAAAAGTAATTTGAAAGGGTATCACCCTTCTGCCTTTCTTTCTTTGACTTGGGGTGGGAAGAGGAATGAAGAGGGAGGGTGTTGGAAGGGGTAAGGGTTAGATTAGTTGTGTTTTTAGTTGAAGAAGAGGAATTTAGAGGCTGAATACCTTGAGGAATCAGGGTTACCCCTGCAGGGCGCAATGTAGACTTAGAGGAGTTGAGGGCTTGCTGAGAGGCCAGAAGGGACTCTTTAAGCGGCGATGTAGAAGAAAATGAATTATTGTTTTCAACTATAAGGGTGGATGTGTTAAGGTCAGATATGTGTATAATGGGGAGAGGGTTAAGAGGAGGAAGGGAGTAAGAAGGAAGGTTAATAGGAAAGGCAAGTGATCTAATTGGACTTTGGGAGGAGGGGTTCTTAGAATCCATCATGGATCGACTCTTGCCTCTGTTGGGAGGAAAAATAGGGGGAGGCCTGTAGGAATGAGATTTAGGCTAGGAGTTTTTGTGAGCAAATGTGTTGCAAGTCTTACATGGATCAAGCTTCCATTCATAGATGACAAGTTGTATAATGCCTTTACCATTTCTGAAATGATTATGGAATCCACAAAGTAGATTTAGTATGAATCTAAACATTGATCTTTGAAAATGTAAGTCTCGATTCCTTAGCAACATGGGGATCTACAGCTAACGGTACACCAATTTTACTCATGCTTTGGAGATCCCACTTTCAGACTAGAAACATAGAGGCAAGCTAAGAAGCTTAATCCAAATTGGAATCTCTAAGAAATATTCTTTAATTGGCTGAAAGGAAGAATTTCATTTTTTAATGATAAAAGATTTACCATTAAAAAATGGGCGCCTCCTTCTAACACTTTCATAATTATCCACACAATTGAGCTTAAAAAGAAAAAAGACCTTCAGATAATGAGATAAGATAAACCACACCTTTCAATATCCAAATTTTATAAATTCTTTGTAAGAGATGACCATAGAATGGTCGTTTGTCAAGAGCATATCCCACTAACAATAAATTCAATCTCTTTGTTACCTTAAGAACTTCTCCCTCCATAAAGGAGGGCATGTCTTCTGAGGGTGGAATATATGAAAGATTAAAAGCATTAGAGCTTGGAAGATGGCAAGAAATTAGGCTCTTCTAAGTGAGAAAAAGGGAAGGCCTAAAATAGAACAAGAAGAAGAAGGGGAGAAAAGTCGGCCATGCCAAGAGAGGCGGAGTGGCTTAGGCTAAAGCCCCTTTGCCTAAAGAAAGCTCGAGAAAGCTAGAGAACTTACAATTTGGAGGTGGAGAAGAAGCTGGAAAACAAGAAGAACACGGCATGCAAAATAAACCCTAGCAGTGACATCTACTACAAACTTAATTGTAGTTACTCACCTCATATATTGCAGCTAGACTCGTGCTCGTCGTCATTTGTAGATACATAGCCACACGCCCGCTTGCAAGGCCCTCTGCTTGACCCCAATCAACATTAACACCACGAAACTCTCAAATTGCTCATCTTCTTCTTCTCAAACCCACTACCAACAACCAATTTTCTCCATATAATCTTATCAAATGGCCAAATCAACCTATAAATGCAAGCCACGACTGCTCTCCTCTTCTCATTATCCTCATCAACTACAATAACCGAATGCATCTTCCACTTCATTTGCTTGCTCTACTAAATATGAATAGCTGACATTGATCGCCTACCCAGGCCTCTCATCTTTCAATCTCTACACAACTCAATTAAAATAATTTTGTTTTAGAAAAAGCCCGAGGGCAAATATATTAATACAACAAAGATACAGAAATTTTGTATGAGAGGACCTAAAAGAAAGCCCAACTCATACAATATAACACACACAAAACCCAGATAAAACAAAGATACAAAAAGGTAAAAAATCAAAAAGCCATAGAAGGGCACAAAAGTGCTAGGGACGTCCCACTTTAGTCCTTCTGCCTCTAGTTCTCGGAAGTGAGTCTGCTAACAAATTGGTAATGTGTGTACTATTGCCGTAGTAACCAAAGTATCATCCATCAGATTTCTAAGCTCAAATAGATCTTCATTCTTCTTCTTTCTCCTAGATGTCTAGACCTGTCATTTCTCATCTGATTAGTAGATTCCAAAGGTGGTCAGATAGGTGTAGGTCATTGCACGTCTTATTCTTCATGAGCCTAAGTAATATTAACATCTTTCTGAACCTGATGAGGCGGTTGTGAAGCAGTAGAAGTATTTCTACCTGTATTATCAGTGATAAGTTATAGGTCAGGAGACATCTGAAGAAACTCCCTCTCCCCAACGATAGGAGGTTCCAAAGACAAGGGAGCTACAACTGGGGATTGAATAGTTGTTATATTGTCTGCCTGATCAGAAGGAGATGAAATCACAGCCTCTAGCGGAGCAGTATGCTCTTCTAGTTTGAGGTGGGGATATATACACACACGCACACACACACATACATATACATACACACATACATACATATATACATACATACATATATACATCCATACATATGTATTATAATTTGCCTTACAGCTTTGCCAATTCGTCAAGTCTAATCTGTCACCTTGATTAGGTTAAAAAATGAAAACATAAGTACTCATTTGGTTTGTTCCAACCTGGCAAGGAAATTATTCTATAAGTACTCGTTCGGTTGTTCCAATCTGGCGGGAAAATTATTCTATAAGTACTTGTTCGGTTTGCTCATATCTATTTGGGAAACATTGTTATGATTTTCGCAGGTATTTGAAGGCATATGCATGCTTTTTTTAGTGTGGTGTGTAGAAAACTCAAGCTGAGGCATCTCACGACACGTACCCTTCATGCCTTTTTTGGTGAGTGGTGGGAATGCTTTTACTCATCTCACTGCCCCCTACGTAGGGGGGCGGGGGGGCGAAGTGCTGTCGACATTTTGACTAAAAATGCTTAAACAGAACTTCTAAAAAATTAAAAAATCAAATTAATCAAACTATAAAAGTCTAAAAGAGAAAATAAAATGTAAAATAAAAAAAATTTCGAATGCTTAACAAAATCTACGGGGGGCTCCACAGCTCTCTTACAAGTGCGAATGAACTCTATAGAAAATTCAACAACTCACTCTCACACCTTTTAATTTGCAAAGTTTTCAAAGAAATCCAACATCCCATCTAGATCTTGATCCATCTATTGAGAAATTTGATGTCCTACAAGGAGTGAATTTTATAAATCCTTACTTTAGAGAGATATCATTAGTCGTTGGGATCTTTGTAAGAATCCTTTTCATTTCTCGTGCAAAGTGTTGTGGAATTGCCTTTACGATCCATCAGTTGCATAATAATCACTACATGATCATCACTATTTTTTAAATGAACATAGGGAAGATCTAAGGGAGATCAAAAGAAGCACCCAATGTTATCCATTTCTTTATTATGTTAATTTTAGAATTTCTATTTATTTATTATGGTGACCACCGAGGGAGGTGTGTGTTAGATCATTGTAACAAATTCTCAAGATAATTAGATTCAGGTAGCAATATTATAAAGATGCTATCGAAACAAATACGTCTGCTTTTGGACAATAAGATGAAGATGAAAACGTCACACCTAGTGCTTGCCTATATGTAATATTCCATCACCGGATCTGCAAACCCATTGTATGAGTGGACTGAAGGTGAGATTTATGCTCAATGGAAATATTTGTGCCTAATTTTGATGAAAAAGTATTCTCTTAAACACTCAAAATTCATATAAGTTTAGGTCTTAACATGATTTCTTAAGTCTTCTTTGACTTAAAGATGTTATTTTGAAATTTGTGGAAAAGGATTGACTAGAGCGCATGCATAGTTGATTAACTTAACTACCATTGAATTGTGTATGCATAATTTCATGATATTTGGATATGCATCAAAGAGCATGCAACCATATCCTGAAACACTCCAAGATGCATGCAACTTATTAAGTTTGCTAGCTCGTATGTGCTCCGATCATGATATTGAAAGCTTGATCATACAATCCAAGATTGCTGCTTAGACATAATTTTACTCGAATATTATAATATCTCTTTTTAAAAAATGTACTAACTTTTTAAACTACTTATTTCATCTCTTCCTTGATAAACATGCAATTGATTTGAAAATACCAATTACTTTGAAGGTTTCAAACTTAAAAAAATTATAATCGAAATTTAAAAGTACACGGTCAAACTTAAAAAAATTATAATCGAAATTTAAAAGTACACGGTGTCTGGTAGTTCACTTTGTTTATAAGGCAAGTTCTTAAGTCCTACTAGCTCTATTTGTTCCTCATCCTAATAAGGATTGAAGTTGTTGAGGTTGTATATTATTAAACAAATGGATCCTTCTCTATGTGAGGATTAATGTTGACTAGACTGACTAATAATTGAATATTGGTCTTATATAAGAAATGAAAGATATTTTATCTCTATAATCACATGAAATTGTCAAGTCTGAATCCGATGCTCTGTAAGTAGGGCACAGTTGACAAGTTTCAAATTGAATGATCAAATTCTCAATGATGGCCAAGATGATAAAAGTTTTCCTCCAGAATAATTTATTTCTTAAAATTACGTTTCAACATATTATATTTGAAGAAATTCAATTCATATAGTTTTTGAACTTAAACCTCTGTAAGAGGGGCAAAGTTGATAATTTTCAAATCAAAGCACTCAAATTCTTTGATGATGGCTGTGTTGATATATTATTTCAGTTTGAGGGATTATTTATTAGAATTAAATTACAAATTTATCTTATAGATTCAATTTTATAAGTCCTAAACTTGATCCTTTATGAGTATGACAATTTTGATAAGGAAAATCTAATTAAAACCAATATTGATCAACTTGATGAAAGATTTCAGCTAGAGGGGTTTATTTTAAAATTAAGTTTCAAAGTTCATTTTTAAAATCCAATGATATATATATTATGAATGTGATCCTCTATGAGTAAGACAGAGTTGACGTGGTTCATATCTAGTTAATTCCCTGATAATGGTCGAGTGATAAAAATTTAAACCAAAAGGGTTCATTTTCAAAATTAATTTTAAAACTCTATTTGATCAAAATCTAATCAATATAATATTTTAACTCGATTCTCTGTAAGCAAGAAAAGTTGATAAGGTTTAGATTCAATCATGTATCAGACTCAAATCAGATCCTTTACAACCAAGATATAAAATTGGTAGGGTTTAAATTTGATAAAATAATTTAAAATAACATTAGAATTTATAAAATATTAAAAGTAAAAATCACTAAAAACAGAAGGCAGAATTCGTCCATTTCTGCATCCGTTTGTCTAGAAATTTTCTTAACACCGACTTACATAGAGCTAGTGTCACATCAAGTATACTATTATATTTATTTTCAAATAGATCTACGCCAGTAAGGACGTGACTCGTGTCCTCTATCTATGTGACTTGACCAGTTCGCTCCACCAAAAAAGGTTAAGATCTGAGTCCTCGGTGATCCATGTAATTACATCGTGGTTGTAGCCTATATATTTCCTAATGACCCTACTTTTTGAGTCGTGAATCGTAGGGTATATTTGATAGGGACAAAACTCTTTATTAGTTAAAGCTGGCTCAAATTAGTTCCCTCAAACAAGCTTCACCCTAGGTTTAGAAGGTCCTCTTAGATGAAGCAACTCATGGCTACTGACAATAATCCATTTGTCAGGTTGAGTCGATTAACTCCTCCGACTAAGTAAACCAGGATCTATGACAACCCGGGATGACAAAATCAGCTTATCTTGATGGAGTTCATCATCAATTCCACAACAATATGATTTTAAGCTTATAGCGATAAATTTTTGGAATTCAATCAAATTTCATAATATGAACATTCTAAATTGCTTCTACTATATATTAAGCAATCAACATCATAATGACTAGCCTTAATCAAAGTGTTATCCTATTATCGGGATGGGTAATTAATTATATTGGTTTGTGTCTATATGGGAAACCTAGAACCCCATATTAAAATTTTCTTAAAAAAATGAGGGTGAAATCTTTGGATAGTATTTTATTATAATTTCATCCTCTTTCTAAAAATTTGACCCAGAATCTGAAGTAAAACTCTCTCGCCATCGTTAAATTTTTTAGAGGGGCCAAGGCAACATATTTTTGGAGTCTACAACTCACACGCACGCACTAATGTATTTTAGATGTACAATACTCTTGATTAAAATCTGCAAGGTTATGGGTACTAAGACTCGCAATGTGCAGCTTCAATGAGGACTAATGAGCCAAACATTATATAGATTTGCACCTCACTATGGTCGATTGGTCCTTCTTGTTTTGTAAGATGTCTAGTGTCATTAACTCACACAAACATTATTTTTTTGGAAATCAGTACAATATTGAGGTTTGTCCTTGCATAGACTTGTAAGTTATTAAATGGTTGTTCAAGGTTGAATACCATTATCATATAAGTTTATGGTGTAGTTGGAGTCTAGTGGTTCTTTTTCATTAAACCATGGAACCAAATTAATCTCTTTGGAATTTTAGTTACTTGAGGGCATAGAATGGCCATAATCATGGTTCAAGATTTTGATCTCATTGAGGACTATATTTGAGGAGGTTGATATCATTTGCTCATTTAGCCTGTTTGACTTATGAGAATTGATTCGGGGGCAGAGTTTGAAGGACTAATGCTAGATCTTATAAGTAATGTTGTTGAACTTCTTGTAGGGATCCATCAAGTTTTGATTTGTCTTTTGAAATACCATCAAAAAAGCAAGCAATTGCTTTGTGCATGCATTAAGTTGAGAATCTTGGGACCATACTCTTTTAAAGTCTCTTTTAATTGTAATTCATAATTTCAGCACAATCATCATAAAAAAAGGCAAAGTGTTTCTAAATCTCATCTTTCTCTATTTTGGTTCCGCTACATGTTGATGACAATGGCATTCTATTATATCATGAAATTTTGTGATTGCATTCATCATTGGAAAGGCAAAACCTTCTAGTATTTATCTCTTCAATTATGAGAAATGCATTTCTTTTGTGCCTTGATTATGGCAAAACCTTTATGGAGAATGAGAAAACATGGCTCAAAGCTTAGTATTTATCTCTTCAATTATGTGAGAGACATTTCTTTGGTGTCATAATTATGGCAAAGCCTTTATGGATAATTAAAGAGCATAAATACTTTTACTAAAAGTAACAAGCAAGTTACCCCTATCACTTTGAGTCGTAAGGCCGACTACCACTAGCATAATTGTTTAGGTAATCAACCCTTAACAAAAGAACTTGTAAAAATTAATGATCCTTTTTTTCAGGTCAAAAAAACAAGCTTTCAGTAGCCAAATATCGAAACTTGTCAGTGAAAGAGTTCTTATTTCAATTGGTAGTCATATTCAATAAAATATAACTTTAAATTCAAGTTACTTGTTAAATATTTTGTGTGATGACAACGATACAATAAAGATCAATTCAAATTGCGATTGTTTGGTTAACATAGTTTAACAAAATGTTAATTACGTTTAAATAAAAAAAATAGATTGTACGATGCTATGACCATTGTATATTATGATCAATTTAATTTTTGAATTATTCAATCAAGGTAAATTTTGTCCTGTCAATTTATTTAAAACCTTAGCACATTATATAATATAATGAATATCGTACAATCAATCATAATATCAACTTTCATTATTTTCATAATTTCATTAATCTAGTAGTTTGAATCTAAGATAAAACCTAATCATGCAATACAACTGATATGATTGAACAATACAATTAGTTTTGAATTTTCCAAATAAGTTAATTTCTTGACTTATTAAATCTTTGTTTTTATTATGAATGCGTGAAAATAATCTTAAAATCTGCAATACTTGAAAATATAATAATCTATGAGTTTATAAATAAAAGAAAATATTATTCTTGT
>NW_018164960.1:149144-173628 GCF_001263595.1 Phalaenopsis equestris
ATGAGTTTATAAATAAAAGAAAATATTATTCTTGTTCATATTTTTATTTTGCTCTTTCAAATCAAGAGATAGTGTGAGGATGTTTATACGTAAGGCTTATTCATCTCAAGCTTATGTAGTCTAACAATAATGAAGTGGTTTATATTAAACATGGTTGGTGTACTTTTGATTTTTGTGGACATTTGGCTACGCTTTTGCTTCATCCTTATGATAGTGTAATGATAGTAGGCCAATCCATCTTAATGTGCCTAGGAAAGCATTTTAGGTAGTGTGAGGCATAAGGCTTTGTTGGATTCCCCCCATGACAAGGTGTATATGGGTGATGTACTGAGAGCCTAAGTGATGCAAACATCCCCATTGTGCTTAGAAAGACGCATATGGGTCTCACATGAGGCACATAGTCTTGATAGGAAAAAGAAAAGGCGGAGAGAGTGAAAGTGTTACAGTTGAGGTCATTTTTTATACTTTGGATTTTGTGATGCTGTTTCAGTAAAGATTTGAAATTCTTAACTCTCATTGTTTATCCTTCACCACACCTCTTAAGCTTAGAGATTTGAGACTAGGGTCAATTAACGACATATTGCTGTTAACTTTGTGTTTCAAATGTCAGTTACATGGGTAATATCTTCATGAGTGCACTACTTAAAGTTGATTTCTATGATTGAGTTTATCTTTTTTTTGTTATAACCATGCGACTTTTTTTTGTGGTTTCTTAACTCTATCAATATCATGAGTTTTGGATTGTATTAAACTATTTTATTGATCATAAATATGAATTAGTATGGTCTAACAATGTTTAAAAAGTTTTGGGTATATTTGATTTATTTTGGTACAAGGTGTAAACAAGTAATGGCCGAACTATTATTTATTAGTTTATATTTTTTTTCACTTTCTAAATCCTTGCTTTTATTGCATCTTTAGCTATATCAAAATGTTTTGTGATCTAATTTTGCTTATGATATGTGATTTGGAAAAGTTTTTCGAGACTTTTGAAATATGTTTCTGCCATGATGAACTTATGATATAACAATAGTTCTTAGAAACTTTGAAAAAATAATTTTTTTATGTTAAACGTTTGTCTTTGTATTTTTTCAACAAAGGATCCATACTATTTTTTTATTATTTTAAGAAGAAATAAAATTAGTCAAATTTTCAAAACTAATTTTAAACTACACTAACTGACCCCTCTCTTAAACATTTGAAAATTTTATGATCTATGTTTTAAAGAAATTATATTAGCTTCGAACAATAGTCTTTTTTACAACCGTTTAACAACAGATATTATGGATAATTAGAAGCATCCCAAACTGCCCTTTAAGATGTGTGGGAGAGATAGAGTTTTGTTTGGAAGATCTTTACTAAAGTTTTGAGGCTTAAAAGTTGTGATGCCTGTTCTTTTTCAGAGGATGTTATATGTAGTACAAACAATGAGGTTTCTCCTTCATAGGATGAATAGTAAGTCGTTAATGGGGGATGGAAGTGCATTTTTGTCGTTTTTCTTTGTTTGACTAGTTTTTCAAAACCCATAGACTTGTTTGACTTAGTGGGTCAAATCTGACATAATATGACTTCATCCAAACTTAGCCATTCAACTTAAAAGTGTTGACTCGGTCTTGATTGAGTTTATCCATGGTCAGCTAAAATATTAAACTAATACTTTCTTACATGGCCCATAAGCTTCTTTTTAGCATCAAAAACTCCCTGATAATAATAATATATTTGATATCAATAAAAAGAATTATTCATTCAGTTAAGCTAATTGAGAAATTTGTTGAGAATATTGACCCCATCAAATATGGCAGCTTCAATCGTGATATTTCTAGTTGGATAACCTTAGTTAAATTGTCTTCCCTAAAGTTATTTCCATTCCTCTCGTTGTAGCTCACATGAAGTTTCTCCTTTACATGAAAATTCTTAAGTGAGATATGTTGTAGGTGCTAAAGGTGGTGTCTGCAACCTAATGTTCAATTGGTTAATCTGCCCCAGCACATTCTCTAGTATGGTTTGCATTTTTATTATTACTCTCTTTCAATAAATTTTAAACTTGGCATCTTCTTGTGATTATTTTCCCTAATATTCAGACCTTCAACTAGTTTTTATAATCCCTCAAACTATTTTGTGCTAGCTAATTTTAATGTCATGCTGCGTTAGTGAATGTAGATTATATAGATAATATAGTTGTTTATACACTCTAAATTCAAAGCAGAATGGGATATAAAAGCATTCGAACGAGCGATCTTATATAAAAATATATAAAACAAGCTTAATTAGTTAATAAGAGTCAGTAAAAAACATAAAGTTTAATTAATTTATAAAACTATTTCATGGAATTCACTTAGTGATATTTAGTGCTACTTAAAAAAAGTTTTAGGATAAGTTATGGTAAATGGCTAGTTACTGCGTAAAGAAAAGTATTGAAAGAATAACAATAGATAAAGCAAATTTATTGTCTAACATGAAAATATCTCATATCACAAAGGAAATGGCAAAGCTAGGAGATTAATACAATACTAAAGGAAAAAAAGATTCTTCTTGCAAGTGTTTTTTCAAAGGTTTTCTCTTTTTGTCAACCTTGTGCTTGGATATCAAAACTTAGAGAGGGGATCTAGTGTTTGCTTTGAAGTGATGAGTTCTTTTGGGTTAAAAAGCTTCAAGCGAGGTTGGTTGGGATGCATATGTAATGTGTTAGAAATTGGATGAGTGAGACCAAGCAAATCGAATACCTAAACATGAAATCTCTAGATCTGACATAGACTTTCGGTGTAGAGAATATAGGTTATCCTAGGGCGTGGAAACACACGGAAAATTTTGTTTATGGTGTAGAAATATGATATAGAAAATTCATGAAATTTTTTTACTTTTTTATATTTTCATATGTTCTTTATGAGCATGGGTCATGCAGGATCCTGGTATGCTTGCCAGCTTTGGGGAGGATATTTTTCCTTGGTGGATGGGTTTAATGCTTGAATAATATCCAAGTGATTTAGGGTGATCGAAAATCCATTGGAACTGGACTAGATCTAGTTTGCCCTAGTTTTAGCTAGTAACTTAGGAGGGCTTTGGCTTAGGGTTTTTTAGGAGAATAGTAAATAAGATTTTCAAAAGAAGAGAATTAAAATTGCTAAGATGATTTTTTTAAAAAAACTGTAGCGTAAAAAAAATATAGTCTCTTTGAATTATTTTGAAGTTGATTGGTTTAGTGTAAAGTAAATACAAGAGTTTATATTTTCATATTTAGTTTGAAGAAAAATGAAATCAATGTAAAACGAAGGTGATGAGTGGTGGTCAAAGTTGATGGCGATGGCCAGTAGCAGTGAATGGTTGCGGCAACTACTAGCAGTGGCAACTATGGTGACTGACGATGTTGGTGACAACAGAGGTGACAGGCAATGGTAGTGACAGCTACAACAACAATGTTGGCGATGATGGACTGAGGAGAGTAGTAGGAGGCAATGATGATGTGGCCTACGGCAGGAGGCTGTGATAGTGTTGGTCGGCAATGACAATGAGAGGCAATGGCAAGCGGCAACAATAACCATATTTGTATTCTAATTAGAACTCACTCAAATTTGGTGAGTTTGAAATACACTAGAATTGAACAAAATGCTACATTTGAAATTCATTGAATTATGCACTGCATTCTGTTTTTCTCAAACTAAACGCTCCAAATTTTAAACTTGTATTTGGAATATACTCATTATACTGGCAATTAAGCCGCCTCAAAATCTATCACTCATCATAGGATGTGGAAGATCACCAATTTCCCTCTTTATTTAGTTGGTCATTAAGCCTCCAAATCTTGAAAGAAACTCAGATTTTTTTTTTTCACAATCAACCATTTATGAAATCATCAAATAAATATTTTCAACATTAACTCTAAAACAAAACTAGGAAGAGAGGAATGGATGGACAGAGGGTCAACCTATTCTTTTGAATGGAGGGAAGAGGGCTGGTTTTAATAACATGGGAAAACCTAAAAATTTATTGGAAAAAAATTAACAATTGCTAATCATGAAATTAATATTCATCTGATCATAATTTTGCATAATGTTCTCTCATTATTTGCTTAAACTTCAACTGTCTAGCCAAAAAAATGGCAGAAAAAATAACAAAATAAAATCTAACTTCTGAATAAATTAGTTTTTTTTCATGCTGCTTGTGACAGGCTAACTTTCTTGTTGATTTGATTTCTTGGGACTGGTACAACTGCTTGTGCTACATCACCACTAAACTTACTATTTTCCATTCGGTTAATTTTGGTAGCTTATATTCCTCGCGTTTTTTTATTGTGCTGCAGGTAAATAATGCTGGTGTCAATTTTAATTTAGGATCAGAAAATTCAGTTGAATTTGCAGAGAAGGTTATTGAAACAAATTATGTTGGCACAAAGAGGGTCATTAAAGCTATGATCCCAGTGATGAGACCTTCTGAGAATGGCGCTCGGATATTGAATGTTAGCTCAAGACTCGGTAGAGTGAATGGAAGGCGAAATGTATGTTTATCTGATCTTTTTTTTTGAGTTCTATTTAGACACTTAAACAGTAAATCTAATGGCCATAGCTAACTGTTATTCAATATACTACGGAATTATCCGACATTAAAGGCTTTTTTATTTTGTAAATACCTGAGCACTCCATCTTTGTCTTCATGGAGCCATTTCTGAGTGTGATTATGCTGCCGTTGCAGAGATTGGGCGATGCAAACCTGAGAGAGAAACTCCTGACTGATGAATCTCTCTCTGAGGAACTTATTGATGGCATGGTTGCTGAGTTCCTCAAACAAGTGAAAGATGCAACTTGGATGCCTAATGGGTGGCCTCAAATGTTCACCGACTACTCAGTTTCAAAACTTGCTGTAAATGCTTACACTAGATTAATGGCAAAGCTTCTTTCCAGCAGGCCCGAAGGTCATAGAATTTACATCAATTGCTACTGCCCTGGTTGGGTGAAGACTGCCATGACTGGTTGGCAAGGAAACATGTCAGCTGAGGAAGGTGCAGATACTGGTGTATGGATTGTTCTGCTGCCAAACCAGTTACCCACAGGTAATTTTTTTGCAGAGAGAAGAGAGATAAGCTTCTAGGAATCAGTCTATCGATCCAAATAAGACTCCTGTAAAGGTTATATACAAGATGCAAAATTCAAAAAATAATTACCCAGGACCTTGGTATAATTTTTTATTATTCCATGTTTTTTTGTCTTGTGAATTTGTGTGAGCCCCGAAATACTCTACATTACACTGGCATGTGTTATTAGTTAAGAGAATGTTGTAGAAACAACATTTTGGATGCATCTGTAATGTAGTACTTTGATTGTTTCCGAGCATTTTAATACAGTGGCCAAAATTTGTTTGGAGCGATTAAAGGATGAATTCAGAGGACATTGATGAGAATCGAAGAACTTGAATTTTGAAAAGTGGTGAGACGTTGAAGAGGTAGAGGTGTAGATTTTTATTCAGAATGGAATTGCGCAGCTCAAGAATTGTTGCCCAAGTACCCAACATACGAAATTTCATTGGCCTCTAAGAGCTGAATTATTTATATATTTCTCTTTGTGTTCTCCTCCGCAAAGGATAGCTTCATTTCTTTATGTTGGATATTTCACGTAGAGTGTATATCCCTTCTCTATCTCATGGAAGCTTTTCTGAATTTTCATGCAGGTGGAGTAGCATACATCTCAGCCTTTCCTCTCAGCCGTCCATCAACTAAATACGTTTATCCTCACCATAGGCTTCACCTTTGGAATCTTCTTCTCTATTTGTTAATACAGCCAACTCTCCTATATAAAGAAAAAACCTATGTAGAATGTAATTCGATATATCATACTCACGACAGATATATTTCTTTATTCTGCAGTTCTCTATTTTGCTACAAGAGAAAGGCCTATTTCAGGCCACTATAACAGCCAAGAGTAGTAGAAGGCTTGGAAATTATGGTTTCTAGTAGATATGTTCACTCAAAAATGGGGGCACGTTGGCTTCTGGTAGATATGTTCACTCAAAAATGGGGCACGTCGAAATATGTACCTTCGCAAAAGGTTATGATCGGAAAAATTTAGTTGGCCTCTATAACAAAGTAAGAATTCAAGTAGGTCGTCTTAGACATCATAAAAAGTTATCAAAAGCGTTCAGTATACCATGACTTTCTTGTCTGGTTCTTAAGGTCACCGAAAATTTTCTTTTTTTACAAATTTTTTTCAGCATCTTTGTTGTTGTTGATCTTAATTTTGGTCAATTTTTTCTTGTCCTTATCCTTCCTCTATCTTACTTGGGTGTGTTACATGCAAAACAATTATTATGGGCTTGAAAGGAGCTCAATAGCACAAAATCCCCAAACTTTTTTAGTCTATCCTCAATGCCACAATTCAGTGCAGTTACACCACTGCCGGCTTAGCTACGCCTGTAGTGGTGTAGGCACGCCACAAAAACCTTGACACCGCTCTGAGCAGTGACTATGCGCCTGGCAAGTGTAACCACGCTAGCTTGTGGCATGGCTACGTCAAAGCCAGCATAACCACACTAGCTTGTGGTGTTACTATGCCACTCTACCTGAGGGAATGAAGTAATTGTACTAGAGAGGTGATCATGCCATCGTTACTCCACCTACTCCCGCTTGATTTTAAAGCGCTAACAGATCTCACCTTCAGCCTCCACTACCTTCACCCCTTATATGAACCATCTCCTCACCTCTAATCAAAATAATTCGGTCATTCATCCTCTTTTTCTCCATTTGTTATTCACTCTAGCGCCTTGCTCTCGTTTGGTCTGCTTCCTTTCCGGTGTTCTTCGACTTCTCCACTGTAAGTCTTTCTGCACTTCTTCTTCTTCTTCATTTCTTCCTTTTCTTCTTCTTCTTTTGTTCTTCTCTTTTTTCTCACCACCACCCTTCTCTCTCTTCTTCTTCTCACCACCATACTTCTCTTTCACTTCTCTTTGTTCTTCTTCTACTTCTTTTTTTTATACTTACTCTTCTTCTTTTCTTACTTCATCTCTTCTTCCTCTTCTTCTAGTCAAAACACAATCACTTTCTCCTCCCTCTTCTCTTAGCCGGATCACTCCACCACAATCTCCTCTTTTATTATACTTCACCACCCTTTCTTCTTCTCTTAGCCGAATATTCTACCACTACATTCTATTCTCCTTCTTCTTCTTCTACTACTACTACTTTTGGTCTTCACTTTCTTCTCCTCCTCATCTTCTCTTCTCCTCATCTTCTCTTCTTCTCACTCTCTTCTTCTTCTCCTCCTCCTCCTCTTAGCCTAATCACTATACCAGTTTATGAATCTATTTCTCTTCTTCTTCCTTTAGTCGAATCACATCATTTCCTCTATTCTTTCTTGCTCTCCATTTGGTTGAAAATCATTCACACTAGCGCTCATCTCCTCAACCTTTATTTTCCTTGGTAACTCATTGATACACCTGAAATATATAGCATTTATGTACACATTTTTATACTTATTTTTGAGGATATTGTGTTTTAATGGAAGGTATTTGTGTATTTTTCTTATAGGTATAATCAAATGAATGAAAAATGGTAAAAGGAGTGAAAAAGGAGCAAATTTGGAGCAAAAATGAAGAATGTGTGCAAAAGAACTGTAGTGCCTAAGCACCAGGATAACACAGAAAGTCGCACCTAAGCGCCACATACCTCATGCTTAAGCGCCAGAGGTAGTTATTTGATGATTCAATGAATTTAGACGAATTTTTTTAAGGGGTGTTTGAAGCGATTCTTGGTGAAAATGTGAGTTATGGTTAATGGACACGAAAATATATTCAAATGGCTATTGAAAGGAGGCAACTCTTGAAAGATTCATTGAATGTGAATACATTTTGAAGAGACACCAAATCATCTTTTGGAAAAATTATAAAAGAAGACTTGGATTAAATGATTGAAGAGACTCAAATAGCCATCGACGCCCCTCTCTCATAGATTAATTAGGATACTTTTAGAGAGAAGAAAGGAAGGAGTTGCAATGTGTTACTAGAGAGTATTGTAAGAGAAAGGAAGATAAGAGATTCAAAGGAACTTTAAGAGTTTGGTGGAGAGGAATCTGAGATAAATTTTTATCTTTGTGATTACATTTGATTTTAATTTAAACTTCTTGTGTGTTTACATAATTTCTACTTTTAAACTTAAGTGTTATGTTTTCATCATGAATTCTGAGTAGTTTTTCTTTATCTTTTTCCTTAAAATGATAAGTGATTAAGTGTTGGATGGAAGTTGTGTGAAGTATTAATCTTTAATGTCGGAATAAGTTATGATGATTTTAAACCTTGTACTTCATTTACTTCTCGATTTGGTCAATTAAGATGTTAATATTTGTTGTGAGAACATGTAAGATCCGAGATGGTATTGTCTCGATCAATTAATGGTAAGAATCACATGAGATTGTATGGATGAGAATTTAATTCATATGGTTGAGTGCAAATAAACAGGGAAATAAACTTTGAGGAGTGTAGAGTTAGAGGACTTTAGAGTGACAGACTAAAGCCTCCACTTTGGTTTATTATTTTAGGTTTTGATACGAGATGTTAGCCCCCAAGTGGAGGGTGAAGAGGGAACTTTAGAGTGAGAGCTAGTATCCTCCCTACCTATTTCGTCTTCAAGACTATTCAAACTTTAAATTAGTCAATGTTTTTAATAGCATCTCTAGTAAGAGTAAAGAACAATATTGCTTCTATTTGGAACAACAGAATTCATATAGTTTATACTGATTCATGATAAGGAAAAATATATTTTATTTATATTATCTTCATCTTACAAATATTTAGTTAATTTTGGTAAGTTGTTTACTTTATTTTCAATTATCAAAAATTACCAAAAAGAATCGAACTTTCATTCCTATTATTGCATCTATAATTTAGGTACAAATATTTTTCAAAAGTTGAGTTTGTTATCTAATTTCTTATTAACAGATTGTAATTCTCCTTGTGAGTTTGATATTTGGGGCTTAATTAAAAAGTCCTACATTACTTGACAATGATATGTATACTTGTGTAATATCTCAATTTTTAAATATAATAGTTGCACTCTTATTTGCTTTAGAATCGAGTTTTTGATGCCGTTGTAAAGAAAGAAATATAAAGAAAGATAATTGAGAATATAACCACACATACTTCGTGGTACTGTCTTAAAAGTCGGGATCAAGTTTTTGGTGCCGTTGTCGGGGAGTAAAAAAAATTTTTTGAAAGAATTTTTAGGAAAGCAAATTTCTATTTTTAAAAGTCTGATTTAAACTTTTAGATTTATTATAGAAATATTGTAGTGTTGTTTTTATATAAGTTCTTGTTTGTGTGATTTTATTTTATGTTGTTTTGTAGTAATGTATGTGTAGTTCATGTTCTTAATGACTAGTGCCCTATGATTCTGAATTAGAAAGAACTACTAGAAAAATAAAAAAATAATAAAAATACAGAAAAATATAAAAAATTTTATGAAATAACAACCCAAAATAATTAAAATGCTGAAATTAATTAAGAATTTAGACCTTTAAGAGATTATGCAAACTCTATAGTAGATAAACTTCATTCTAGTATTTAAAAAACTGTTGTAGTGATTAATTCATTTGAACTTAAACATACTTTATCCAAATGATATCAAATAATTAGTTTGGGGGAGCACCAATTAAAAATCCAAATTTACATCTTGCCAATTTTCTATAATTTTGTGCTACATTTAAATATGATGGTGTTTCCGATGATGTTATTAGACTTAAACTTTTTTCTATTCTTACTGAGGGATAAGGTTAAGATATGGTTAAATTTGTTAGTATATAGATTTATCAGAACTTGGGGTGATTTAGCACAGAAATTCCTTGTTAAATATTTTCCATCATAAAAACTGCGAAGCTTGAAAATGATATTTCATCTTTTTATCAGTTTGAAGACGAATCTATTTATGAAGTGTGGGAACGATTTAAAGAACTACTGAAAAAGTGTACATACCATGTTATACCATATTGGTTAATAATTCAAACCTTTTACAATGGATTCGCTATGTCATTGCCGGTGGTTCACTGATGTCAAAACCATTTCATGACGCTTATGCTTTAATTGAAGAGATAACTGCTAGTAATTTTTAATGGTTTTCTGAGAGGATAAATCTTAAGAAAGTAGCCAAAATTCATAAATCTGATGCTTTTGCAATGTTAGCAAATCATGTTGTTACAATTTCAAGGAAGTTAGACTAATTTGGAATGATTTTTTCTCAAACAATTTCAATGATTGAAGAGAGTTCATTAGGTCAATTGGTAGATTTTCAAGCATCATTAGAAACTTTGAATGTCATAAATAATAATTCAAATAACCCATATTAAAACTATTATAACCTAGGTTGAAAAAACCATCCTAACTTTAACTAGAATAATACTTCGGGTGATAATAATCAACAATGGGGAAACAAACAAGTAAACTCTTGGGAAACTGGAACAACCAAGGTAATAGTAATTATAGACCTACTTATCCTTCAGGTTTTAACAGTAATCCACAATTTAAGATAATTAGAAATATTGAGAATCAACTGGGACAAATAACAAATTCATTAAGTAATAGATCCCAAGGAACACTTCCTAGTAATACAAAAGTTTTGAAGTTTTGGACAACAACGCCAAAAATTTGATTCTGAATTATTAGAGCAAGAAGAGAAATTAGAGCAATTAGAAGAATTTTTATAAGGAAGATTCAAATTATGTTCAAGAAAGTTTTGAAGTTTTGGACACGACAGAAAAAAGATAAATCTTTTTGTCCATCGATTGAAAAACCTCATGAACTTGAGTTGAGTTACTTCCTGAACATTTAAAATTTGTCTTTTTAGGTGATTCGTCAATATTTCCTGTTATAATTTCTTCAAATTTAACTATAGAAGAAGAAGAGAGTTTAATGAAAACTTTGAAGAATTATAAGAAAGTCTTTGGATGGACAATTTTTGATATTAAAGGAACAAGTCTTTCAATTTGTATGCATGAACTGCAAACCCAGGGCTAATCCTCAAAGGAGATTGAATCCTGTTATGAAAGAAATTGTTAAGAAAGAAATTTTAAGTTGGTTAGATACTGGAATTATCCACCTTATTTCACATAGTGCATGGGTTAGTCCAATTCACTGTGCTCTTAAGAAAGGAGGAGTGACTAAGACTATGAATGAACATAATGATTTAATACCAACAAGGCAAGTCACAGGGTGATGAATGTGCATTAATTATAGAAAATTACATCTCGCCACTAGAAAAGATCATTTTTCACTAACATTTATAGATCAAATTATTGGATAAATTAGCTAGGCATAAATATTTTTGTTTTCTGGATGGATATATTGGTTATCACCAAATACAAGTAGTTCTTGAGGATCAAGAGAAAATAATGCTTATCAGTCCTTGTGGTTTATTTGCTTTTAGAAGAATGTCATTTGGTTTATATAATTCTTCTGCTACATTTTGAAGATGTATGATGGTTATTTTCTATGATTGAAGCTTTTATGGATGATTTTTCAGTGTTCAAAACTTCATTTGAATCATGTTTAGAACATTTATCAAGAGCTCTTAAGCACAATTAAGAAACAAATTTAGTTCTTAATTGGGAAAAATGTCAATTTATGGTAGTAGGAGGAATTGTTTTAGGACATCATATATCAGAAAATGGTATGGAAGTAGATCCTGCAAAAATTCAAGTAATCGCTAATTTACATCACCCGACAAATGCGAGGGAAAACAGGAGTTTTTTATGACATGCTGGATTCTATAAGTGATATATTAAAGACTTTTCAAAAATTGCTAAGCATCTTTGTCATTTGCTTGAAAAAGATGTAATTTTTAATTTTGATAAAGAGTTTCTAAAAGCTTTTGAGCAATTTAAAAAAAAATTAGCCACTGCACCAATTATTGTTTCATCAAATTAAGAAAAACCTTTTGAATAATGTGTAATGCAAGTGATTATGTTATTGGAGTTGTGTTAGGACAAAAGTATGTTAAGATTTTTAAAGTTATTTACTAACATAGTTATTTACTAGAAACACAAATTAATTATACCACAACTGAGAAAGAGTTATTAGCAATAGTTTATTCTTTTGATAAATTCAAATCATTCTTAATTGGAACAAAATGTATTGTGCATACAGATAATTCTGCTATTAAATATTTAATGGAAAAGAATGATGTAAAACCAATATTGATACGATGGATTCTTCTTATGCAAGAATTCGACTTTGAGATGGTAGATAGAAAGGGAGCTGAGAATCAAATTGTTGATCCTCTGTACATGCTTGAATTAGAAAAATCACTCTGTTTTAAAAAAGAAATTAATGAATATTTTCTAGATGAAGAATTATTCAATATTAAGGAGTGGTGTGTTCCATTATATGTCGACATTGTGAACTTTATTGTTAGTGATATTATATCCTATGGTCTGACATACCAACAAAATAGGAAATTTTTATCCGAAGCTAAAACTTATTTTTGGGATGACCCATTTTTATATAAACAAGGAAATGATCTAATTATTTGAAGATACGGACCTTTAGAAGAAACTTATGAAATTTTCCAAAAATTGTATAATTATAATTTTGGGGGACATTTTGGTTTTAATAAAACAACATGTAAAATTTTACAATATGGATTTATTGTCCTACAATTTTTAGATATGTTAATGTTTATATCAAAACATGTGATTGATGTAATTGATGTCAACAAGTAGACAATATTTCTAAGAGAAATGAGATGTCCCTCAATTATGTGTTGGAAGATAAGATATTTGATGTTTGGGGATTAGATTTATGGGATCATTTATATCTTTTTTTAGAAATTTATATATATTGTTAGCAGTAGACTATATATCCAAATGAATAGAAGTTGTTACTTTACCTCGATGTGATGCTCAAAGTATTGATGTGATGCTCATGTGATGCTCAAAGTATTGTAAAGTTTTTAAGAACGAATATATTTTGTAGATTTGAGATGTCGAGAGTGATCATAATTGACCGAAAAAGTCATTTCAAAAATGCAATGTGGAGAAATTATTAAAGAAATATCATATCAACCATTGAATTGCTACTGCTTATCATTCTCAGACAAGTGGTTTGGTTGAATTATCCAATCGTAAAATTAAAAGAATTTTAGAAAAATTTGTGAAACCAACACAAATGATTTGTCAATCAAACTTGATTATGTTTTGTGGGCTTAAAGGACTGCATATAGAACTATTATAGGAATGTGCTCATATAGGCTAATATTTGGGAAAGCTTGTCATTTGTCTGTTGAACTTGCGCATAAAGCATATTGGGCTATTAAGGAATTTAACTATAATTTAACGGATGTTGATGAGAAAAGTCTATTGCAATTAAATGAGCTTGAAGAGATAAGGAATGAATCTTATGAGAATGCTAAGATTTATAAAGAAAAAATGAAGATGTGGCATGATCGGAGGATTCTTACTAAAAATTTTGAGTCAGGACAACAAGTTTTACTATAAAATTCAAGGTTAAGATTATTTTCAGAAAAACTTAAGTCCAGGTGGATAGGCCCTTTTGTTGTGATGAAAGTTTATCCCTATAGAGTTGTAGATATCAAAGATCCTAAAACTGAGAAAATATTCAAAGTGAATGGTCACTAATTGAAACCCTATTTTTTAGGAAATCAATTTAAGTTAAATGATCTTATGTTGTTAGGTCAACCAAAATAAGAACTGGATACGTCGGACTGACAACGTTAAATCAAGCGCTTTGTGGGAGGTAACCCATAATTATCAGTGTGTTTTTGTTTTGAATGTTATGTTGTTGTGTTTGATTGAGAAAATTATGGTAGTATTTCAAATATATAATGATTTAGTGATGATTCTAAGACTTTAATAGATGACTTAGACGTGTTAGAATGTGTATTTGGATGTTAAGCCAACATGTGCTAAATTAAACACCGACGCTTAAGCGCCAACATTCGGTGCTTAAACGTGGCAGTTAACAAAACATGTTAAATTAATTTTCTAGAAGAATTAAACGTGGTTTAGTGGGTTTAAACATGGGTTAATGGTTTAAGAACAGGTGTAGTGGGTTTAGGCTTTATCCAAAGCCTATAATTAGTGTGGAATGAAGAGAATTCTCACCCCACTTCAATTTTCATCCTAAAGTCTAAGTGAAGAGTGAGAGATCTTCGAAAATGTCTTCTTGGGTGATTGAAATGAAGAAGAAAGAAGAAGCCATGAAGAAAAAGTTTGTTAGTCAAAGTGCACAAGAGTTATACAACATATTCCTAGTCGTTAGTATAGAAGGAATAGCGAAGAAGATTGTAAAGATTGAGGCTGATGTGGCTTCAATTGAAGCAAAGGTGAATGAGACTCACACACATTTGGAGCATATTGGATGGAAACTTAAGATGCAATTTAGCCATACAAGTTTTATAAAAGAAATGGGCAAGGCTACGTACTTGAAAAACAAATGGATGGTCGGGGCTCGTAAAATAGTCTTCAGTCATTCCTTTTTAATTATATATATATACATACATACATCTCTTCTCCACGCTATCCTGGGACAATATTGGAGGCTTGGCTTATTGGACTGCAATTCTTTTCAGATTTCACTCCTGCTGACATAGAATATTTGCTTTCCTACATGTTTTGTTTTATAGTTTGAGGGTATTTTGTTTTGAGATACATGTCTCTTTGCCTTGGCTATACCTTTATCTCATAGTTTTCTATTTTTTAGGTTCGGGTGTTTTGTTTGGGATTGTACTCGGCCTAAGGAGCCCCTTAACGAGTGTGTTATGTATGGTTTTTTGTTATTTTAGCGGGGGATCCTTTCCCAACCCAATTTTGTACCCATCTTTTGTGTTTAACACGTAAGGAGCCATATGTCGATCTTTCCTCCAAAAAAAAAAAACATACATATATGTATACATACATACATACATGCATATATACATACATACATACACACATATATAGATGTACATATACATATATAGATATATATTTATACATATGTCTAGATATACAAATGTATATATATACATAAATAGATGCATATATACATATGTATATATACATACATAGAAGTATATATACATATTTATGTAGATAGATATGTATATGTATATATATATATATATATATATATATATATATATGTGTGTGTGTATATATAAATATATATATATATATATATATATATATATATATATACATGTGTGTGTGTATATAATTGTCAAATATCGATTTCTCATGCGTTTTTTTGGCCCCATGATGAGAGTCTGCACAATGTGCCTAAAATTTCAGATCCCCCGCGCCATGGTGGGATCAAACCCTTGATTTGAGGGGACTTACAGTGACCCCGCCACCAACAGGACAAAGCTTGCAGCACACACACACACACACATAGATGTGTGTGTTTGTGTGTGTGTGTGTGTGTGTGTGTGTGACCCACAAGAATTATTACATTTGGTTAAATTTAATCATTTTTTTTCTTTTAGCCAATTTTATTTTATAAGTTATAACTCTACCTTAATCAAGTACATACTCACCCTTCATTAGGATTCCTAGTTCCTAAATAAACTCAATCAAGTTAAGCTTCATCTCTTATTGAAATGGGATATTAAGTGTTAAGCAATTTTAATAAGTTCTTACTCTCATAATTCATGCTTTCTAAATTTAAAAAGTTTTATGTGCTTAAATCAAAGAAAATAATTTTAGGCACTCAATTACTAATATTCATTTACATTTTGAACTGCAGCCAGATGATGATTCCTCCCCCAAACTTGTTCCACACTCTATTGTTATGTATTAATAGTGCACAACATAATACATCACACTAAATGCTGAAGACATTTTTAATCACCAAAATAACAAGAGAGGACATTAAATAGCACATAAACCTCAAAAATAAAATTCAAAGCAAGTTTCTCAAAGCAAATGAGTAGAAACAAATTCAAAACAACAGATAATGTTTGGGTTGCCTCCCAGGTAGCACTTGGTTTAATATCGTTAGCTCGATGATGTTAGTTAGGATCAGTTCTATAATGTTTTTCTAGGATCAAATTTTTGCTTCAGTAATACTTGATCGATCATCCCAAACCTTAGCTGTCTTGGAAAGTTCTCTAAGTCTCCCCATTTCATCAATATTTTAGGTTCTTCGAAGAAGTAATCATGCTTCGCAACCCCTCCGTTACAATTTTTTAGGACTCGCTCAATTTGAATCATTGATCACCTATACACTTTAGTGGGGTGGTGTGGTCATTTCTTAATGTAGGGTCTCCTCCTATGGGTGGTTCTATTCTCAGAGCTACCCTCTTAGCAAATCTAGGATCATTCTCTAATTGAAGAAGATTCTTTAAGAGTCATATTCTCCAAAAATTCTTTTTATAAAAGCTTGCTCTTTGGGGTCAATGTCAATGTCCTTAAAAATTGATCCTCTACAGTTTTTTTGATCATTTCTCATTCATGACAGTTGTCCTTTTCAAAGGCTAGGGGAGCTTTTGTGGATTTTTGAACATCAAATGTTATGAACTGATTGTAATCACTTAGAGTCAATCTACCCATTTGAACATCAATCATAGCTATTCCAGTGGCTAAAAAGCATCTACCTAAGATCAGGGTATCTCCTTGTTCACTTCCATATCCAATACCACAAAATAAACAGAGAACGCGAGTTTTTCCACCTCGAAAAGTACATTTTCAGTAATGTTTTTAGGGTGGCCTACTGATAAGTTAACAAACTATGGGATCAGGTTGATGGGTTGATGGGTTGGACCTCTCCTAAGTTTAATTGCTTAAAAGTAGCTAATGAAATGCGATTCAAGCTGGCTTCAAAGTCACAAAGAGCCCTTCCTTTAAACTTACCTCCTATGGAACATCTAAGGAAAGCGAAGCGGAAGTCTTTCTTTTGGGTCAAACCTTATCAGTGAGATAAGTCTTCTTAATTCAAGCTCAACAAGGTGGCTCATGCACTTATGGCCATCTCTCCTCTCTACCATAATCCTTACTTTAATTGCTATACATTGCTCCACATTCTTGTCAGTATTACCTGGGAGTGCTCTTGGAATCCTTTAGTTGAAAAATTCACTAATTTCCCCAATTATCCCTCAATTTTCTTAATGGCTAGTCCATGACATTATGTTATGCTGTTGTCTCACTTTCTCCTCCAAAGTGTCTAGCTTTTGGTTTTGATGTTGGTTAAATCAAGGAGGTTGGGTGTCACAGTGTCAGACTAGGCGCTAAGGTTTCATCATTGTGGTTGTCACTGGTTACGTCTTGGGGCCCACATGAATCACAAAAAGTGATTAACTCGGCATAGGGATGCTTCAAAGGGATCAGAGGTTTCTGAATAAAAGATAGTAATCGTCATGAGTTTATAAAGCACATCACATAAAAGGCATATCATAATGGTCATGATGCAATTGAAGATCCAAAAGAGATTAAATACACCCAACAATTTATAGATATGGAATATCACCCATCCTTATGTCTAAACAAAGAGAAAAATGCAATGTAATGACAATAAACAAATAATGGGGCATCACATAGCCCCTGAACATTAGTCAACCATTTTCCTCAAATAGTGTTGTCATTCGCCATCTCACTTGTTCCTCTCGCCAAACTACGAGCAAGGGGAGAATGATGGAGCACTTATTCTCACTTCTCATAGGGTTTCTCATACCATTGGGCCATAATATCTTGTTGTCACTTGTTAGATCTAGTCCATGATGGAGTCCATCTGCTATAAGAGAATGTCTTCCTTCAGATCGAGCAGAGTGAAATGTTCCTAGAATGTGTAGACATGTTGGGATAAGGGAATACTAAGAAATGTTATGTTGCAAAGAGGGCATACATTCCTACTAAAGATTTTATGGGGAACGACAGCTCTCATCATAACCAGATGTCTTGATGCTTAGGTCACTGTTGGGAATAAAGTTGGAGACATGGTCAGTTCCTACCCTCATTTTGTGGGCACATTGTCGTAATGGAATTTTTATAAAATTAGAGTGATAAAAAGGGTAACACACATTACAGAGCTTCACTACAAAAAAGAATTCGCATACCAAATTCATTAATCATGTCCCCCATTTATAAATAATTAGGCATCATGGGGTCATGGCACTGTGATGTTAAAA
This sequence comes from Phalaenopsis equestris, assembly GCF_001263595.1. Classification (NCBI taxonomy): domain Eukaryota; kingdom Viridiplantae; phylum Streptophyta; class Magnoliopsida; order Asparagales; family Orchidaceae; genus Phalaenopsis; species Phalaenopsis equestris. Next base: position 167,227 of record NW_018164960.1, read on the forward strand.
TCAAATAATAACTCTTTTAGGTGGGGGTCTTACATATTTTTAGGTTAGGTGTTACGGGGTTGTCATTAAGTCTGAGGAGCCTCACAGTTTGAAGCATTAAGGCATCAACACCCATATTTAATGTGTTGAGTGAGCATTGTAATGCCTAATCTAGGTGTCATAGCACTTCAAATAAGGGTCTTATTTTCCTTATGTCAGATTTTCATGCTTGGGTGACCGGCTATGCTTGTAGAAGCCCAAAAAAATTCTAGAATAGCATAGCAACTACAAAAGGAAAAGGCCAAAAGGATGTCAATAATGTGAACTTTTCATATGTAGGATATCGCTACACTCAGTTAAGTTCATAGTCTTAAAATCTCCTAGTTTTTTTTATTTTTTTATAAAAATGAAATTATATTTCATGGATTTAACATAATTGAGTATGTGTTCTAAAACTTTTGTAGATGGAATGTTTAAAGTAAGTTTTTTGAATAACTTTAAAATTTTGGAGAACTATTGATCTTACTTATGCTTCGAAAGTCTTTGGGAAAAAAGTGGTGGTAGACTTTCTAGTTCTTTCCTAGTATATGAGATTATTTTTCTAAGTCTGGTATAGATTTTTCGCTCAATCACTCATGCTCGGGCTCTTCTTTCATGTTAGTATCTTTCCTTCTAACCTCCTCTAACTCCTTATCACTTCCCAATCTAATGGAATTACACTGTTCCTTTCATTTCTTCTTGGGATTTACTTCAATGTTACTCAACAATATCCCATGTGGTCTATTACTTAATGAATTTACTAATTGCCCTAATTTATTCTCATTTATAATGATTGCAGCTTGACTTTGCATCTATTTTTTCATTTGTAACACAAATTATTATATAAAATAAATTCTTTAAGATGATTATTAGAAGTAAGTATAATTGGGTAACTAAATCTTATATTAAAATTATTTCTTGCATTATTTTGGTTGTCTAAAGAGTTTTGTTCGTTACTAGCCCATTGATAATTTTTTATATTTTAGTTATTATTCCAATTAAAATTAGGGTGATTCCTCTAAACATGATTGTAAGTGTTTCAATAGGGGTTATTGGGTATATTATATATAACATTTAATGACTCTACATTTATAGTACTAGGATAACCTAATTATGCGTAAGCATTTTTCTTAATTATTAGAGATCCTGGCATAATCTTTAAGCTTAAGTTATCAAAAATTTTTAATATTACCGCTATTTGTGTAATAAAAATTAGCAAAATATTTTTTTTCATGAATGTTGAATACTTTCTAAGGGTTCATTCTCTTATAAGGCCTTTAAAATTTTTTTATAGTCATCTCATTGATCAATGAATATGCCTCCTCCAAAGTTTTTAACATTAACAAACCCCCTCCCCCCAGCTGTAGCATCTATAATAGAACTCATGATCCCACCTGCCCATTATAAAATATTTGTATAGTGAACCAATCAGGTGGGGCATAATATGGGCATTTATTTAATAGTTTTTTATATCTCTCCTAGGCTTCATAAATTGACTGACTATATATCTAGTGAAATAGGTAATGTCATTCCTTAGCTTAGAACATTTAGAAGGTGAAAAGTATTTAGCTAGGAATTTATGAGACAATTTATTTTAAGTGATTATGGATCTTGATGCTAATGAGTTAAGCCAAATCTCAGCCTTAACTCTAAGGGAAAATGAAAATAACCTAACTCTAACAGTAGCATTTGAGATACTATTACACATAAGGATTCCACATAATTTTAGGAAACTGGTTAAGTGTAAATATGGGTTGTCAATGGATGAACCTCTTAACTAATTATTTTGCACCATTTGAGTTATGGCGGGCCTTAATTCAAAATTATTTGCTTTTATGATAAAATCATGAATACTTTGGTGAATTGCATCTATCAAAGATTGATAATCCTTAAGTGGTATAGGTTGGTATTTTTCTCCTTGGTTATTTATCATTACTCCTAAGCAATTTTTAGGTTTTGTATGTTTTCTAAAATTTATAGTAGTTTTTTCTATACTTATATCAAACTGTATTAGTTCAACAAATCAATTCCTACACATATAGCTTTAGACTAGCTAGTAACCCTATACTAACAAGTTAAAATAATGTGCAAAAACATTAAAAAAAAAAACAATAAACAATTAAGCAAATAACTTGCAAAAAATAACTCACAAGTGCTACAATATTTTTTGATTTTTTATAACTTAAATAACAACACCAAAATATGAAAATTAAAAATCAAATAACATAATAAAATCATTTGTCAAATCTAAACCTTGAATTCTCATCTAATATTCTCCAAATTTGAAAGATTAATGTCATTCCCCAGCAAGGAAATCAAAAACTTGATTCATAGTACAATGAAGCACACATGTTAATCATGCAAGTATATATACAAAATCAAGTTGTATAAAAATTTTGAGTTTAAGTATCGATTCCATGGGGAATAGGTTAATTTTCAAACAGTTCAAATACTAGTTTATTAATTCTAGAATTAGTTTGAAATGGTTTAATGGGTTGTAAAATTTCTAAAATTCTTAAAATTTAAAAATAACAATAAAAGTTTTAGGTTGTTCTAATACTGAGAAAGATGTTTCTTTGAAGTGAATCATGTGAATCATCAATTTTCTTTGTATCTATTTTTCTCTTTTATTGTTGATCAAGGATAAATACTAATTATTGTATTTCCTCTAGCTTACGCTCAGGAGTCATAGGTGATAAAAAAATTAACTTTTGTAGTGACTAGCAAGAACACACTAACAAGCATTCAATTAGGATAGGGAATTATCATAGAATAAAAATAAATTTTCCTATTAACAAATCAAAGAAACATAAGAGATTACATTCTTACAAATGATTAAATAAAATATTAAAGACTTCATTGATATAAATTGCAAAGTATACAAATAAAGGAGATTTACAACCCAAATTGAAATCCTCTTACTCCTAGTATTCTCTACTTAATTTTCCTCCTTGCATTCTCTCAATTCAATTGACAATCTAAATATAAACTCACTGTCATACATATGGACTTTAACAATATGCACAAAATTTCATCTCCAAGTGATGGATGTCTCTCTTCAAGAATGTTCTCCATCTCTCTCATGCTCTAAAGCTTTAGAAGTCTGAATAATATTATCGTAGACTCTCCTCTTGTGATGAGATTTTTTTCATTTTTTCTCCATTTGATTAAACCCATTGAAACCATCCTAAGTTAGTGGGCAATGTGGTGGCACTGGTCTGGTCGTGTTGGGGTGGTGCTAATGGCATGATGGCACTCAATGTGGCACTAGTGTTTGTAACTAAGAATCATAAATTTAAGGCTTTGAGCATGGGCAATTATAACATGGTGGCACTGGCACCAAGTGTAGGGGTGCATTGGCTTTAAAAATAGAGTGTCTTGTTCTCTATTTTCTTGCCAAAATTTGGTACCATCAGAAGCTGAGGCATCAAGTGTTGGATGTTGAGGCCAGGTGCTAGGGCGCTTAGATCTTGACAGGAGGAAGGAGGAGGGGAGGGGGGGCAACATCTTCTCTAAATTTTACTTGTAGGGGAGCAACATCTGGTGTTGAGGTGCTCTCCATAGTAATCAAGAAGCTTGTAGTCTAGCTAACCTTACTTTATGACAAATGCTCAAGTTTTCCTTGTATACTGCATAAACAAACCAAATACACCCTCAAAAACAAAAAAAAAAAGACACAAAAAAACAGTAGGTAAACCAAATAATATTATAAGCCCAAATTTAATTACCCTTCATAACTCATTCTAAAAGCCCACTAAACCAAAAGCCCGTCCACAATGGCATGACATCCTTCCCCTCATCCATGTAATTAAAATCAAACCATAAGTCCTTAAGTTCATGATTGAAATTTCCTAAATTTGGCTCCATGGTGACCCCTCACAAAATACCAAAAAAATTTTCAAAATCCTTCTTCATGAAAACTAGCTAAGCCACATGCAAGATGCAAAGCCACCAAGCCATGCCAAATCTTCATGCAAGCCACCAAACCACTTATAGCCAAAGGTGACTACCTTTTTTGATTTGCCAAAAAGTGGTTAACCATTTTAATGACTCACCCAAACCTATGCTTAACGCAAATCCCCATGATTAAGACTTGTCCACCCAAGCCCTCATAAAGCCCAATCCTCACGATAAGTGAGTGCAACCCATTTTCATGACATGGGGGGGGGGCAACATCTTCTCTAAATTTTACTTGTAGGGGAGCAACATCTGGTGTTGAGGTGCTCTCCATAGTAATCAAGAAGCTTGTAGTCTAGCTAACCTTACTTTATGACAAATGTTCAAGTTTTCCTTGTATACTGCATAAACAAACCAAATACACCCTCAAAAACAAAAAAAAAGACACAAAAAAACAGTAGGTAAACCAAATAATATTATAAGCCCAAATTTAATTACCCTTCATAACTCATTCTAAAAGCCCACTAAACCAAAAGCCCGTCCACAATGGCATGACATCCTTCCCCTCATCCATGTAATTAAAATCAAACCATAAGTCCTTAAGTTCATGATTGAAATTTCCTAAATTTGGCTCCATGGTGACCCCTCACAAAATACCAAAAAAAATTCCAAAATCCTTCTTCATGAAAACTAGCTAAGCCACATGCAAGCCGCCAAGCCACTATGTCATGCCAAAGCTTCATGCAACCCACCAAACCACTTATAGCCAAAGGTGAATACCTTTTTTGATTTGTGCTTAACCATTTTAATGACTCACCCAAACCTATGCTTAACGCAAATCCCCATGATTAAGACTTGTCCACCCAAGCCCTCATAAAGCCCAATCCTCACGATAAGTGAGTGCAACCCATTTTCATGACATGGGGGGGGGGCAACATCTTCTCTAAATTTTACATGTAGGGGAGCAACATTTGATGCTGAGGTGCTCTCCATAGTAATCAAGAAGCTTGTAGTCTAGCTAACCTTACTTTATGACAAATGCTCAAGTTTTCCTTGTATACTGCATAAACAAACCAAATACACCCTCAAAAACAAAAAAAAAAAGACACAAAAAAACAGTAGGTAAACCAAATAATATTATAAGCCCAAATTTAATTACCCTTCATAACTCATTCTAAAAGCCCACTAAACCAAAAGCCCGTCCACAATGGCATGACATCCTTCCCCTCATCCATGTAATTAAAATCAAACCATAAGTCCTTAAGTTCATGATTGAAATTTCCTAAATTTGGCTCCATGGTGACCCCTCACAAAATACCAAAAAAATTTTCAAAATCCTTCTTCATGAAAACTAGCTAAGCCACATGCAAGATGCAAAGCCACCAAGCCATGCCAAATCTTCATGCAAGCCACCAAACCACTTATAGCCAAAGGTGACTACCTTTTTTGATTTGCCAAAAAGTGGTTAACCATTTTAATGACTCACCCAAACCTATGCTTAACGCAAATCCCCATGATTAAGACTTGTCCACCCAAGCCCTCATAAAGCCCAATCCTCACGATAAGTGAGTGCAACCCATTTTCATGACATGGGGGGGGGGCAACATCTTCTCTAAATTTTACTTGTAGGGGAGCAACATCTGGTGTTGAGGTGCTCTCCATAGTAATCAAGAAGCTTGTAGTCTAGCTAACCTTACTTTATGACAAATGCTCAAATTTTCCTTGTATACTGCATAAACAAACCAAATACACCCACAAAAACAAAAAAAAAAAAAAGACACAAAAAATACAATAGGTAAACCAAATAATATTACAAGCCCAAATTTAGTTCCCCTTCATAACTCATTCTAAAAGCCCACTAAACCAAAAGCCCGTCCACAATGGCATGAAATCCTTATCCTCATCCATGTAATTAAAATCAAACCATAAGTCCTTAAGTTCATGATTGAAATTTCCTAAATTTGGCTCCATGGTGACCCCTCACAAAATACCAAAAAAAATTCCAAAATCCTTCTTCATGAAAACTAGCTAAGCCACATGCAAGCCGCCAAGCCACTATGTCATGCCAAAGCTTCATGCAACCCACCAAACCACTTATAGCCAAAGGTGAATACCTTTTTTGATTTGCGGTTAACCACTTTAATGACTCACCCAAACCTATGCTTAACGCAAATCCCTCTGTTTGGGACTTGTCTGCCCAAGCCGGTCCACCCAAGCCCCCATGAAGCCCAATCCTCACGACAAGTGAGTGCAACCCATTTTCGTGACATGGACCAAAAGTACACAAAAGTGGGCCAAGTCCACTTCCCTCCAAATCAAGTCAAAGCTCACATGACTAATAAATGCCTATATATATATATATATATACATACATAATAATAATACAAAAAAGAGGGAATTCATTAAGTAGAGGAAAATGTGTTACATCTAATATAAGGTAGAGAACATAAAAGAATAAGATCTCTCATGATGCAAAAAAAAAAAACA